>NC_057803.1:460417619-460574553 GCF_018294505.1 Triticum aestivum | reverse complement strand
CGACTTTAGTTAGCAGCAGTAGCGAAGGAATCGCTCGATCGGGTTCAGTTAACAGCCATCGATCGATCACTCGGGTTCAGTAACGCGTAGCCTGCAGTGCAATCGCTCGGGTTCAGTTAGAGCCAACGCCTCGCACACATGCGCGTACGTGTACAAGAGAAACTCGCAACGCTCGGCCCCCGACCTCCCACCGTAACCGGGAACTCCCCGAAATTTTCCTCGCCCTCGCTTCTACCACGGTTTTTTCCATCATGGACGGCCCAAAGAATGTCATGCAGCTGCGTCTCCGGCCCGCCCAGGACGAAAAGCCCATTTTCTGTCATGATTTTTTGTCATAGAAGTAGGAGCCCACCACATTGTAACGCCCCAAGACCGGAGCTTCAGATGCTTTCCATGTTTCCGGGTTTTCGTCGTGTGATTTGTTTTGGTCCGTTGCTTTTCCTCTTTGCATCATGTGCATTGCATCATGTCATCATGCAACCCGTTTTTAAAACTCACTAAATAAATTGTGTGGATCTTTGATCAATTTAAACCGAGGGAAGAGTGACTTCTCTTTATAACATATCCTCCCAATATTAGGGAGCTATATTAAATATCCCATTAACTTGGAATCACCCATCACACAATTGCATTACTCTTCAACTCTTCTTCTATCCGACTTAACTTCATATATTTTCCTTGTCAACTCTCTCCCAAGCCATACCCATGCATCATCCCTCCCACTTCCTTCGTTTTTCATGTCTTTGCAAGCGACCTTATTCCTCCTCCATTAATGTTCATCTTTTCCCTATAAATCTTGCCTTTTTCCTACACCCTCTCTATCAGATTTCATCCCATTTGAAGTTGTTTTGGTCAGGTTCAAAAATGATTGAAGTTTGAAAATAATTCAAACTCTAATTATTTTTCTACCTTCTAAAAATGCCGGAGCAATTTATTCAAACCCTACATAAACCCAGGGTTCCAGATACATTTTTATATATCTCATATTCCTAAACAAAAACCCCTGGATTTTCCCCTTTATTGATTGTTTATTTATATAAACAATAATTTAAGGAAAGGAAGATTTTGGAAAGGAGAGGGAGCCCAGCAGCTGCACCGGTTGGCCAAGGCCCAGCTGGCGCCCTTCCCACTGGGCCGGCTCCAAGGCCCAGCCGCCCCCACCAGTTCCATAACCCTAGCCCGATCCCCTCGCTCTCTAGCCCTCTCTCTCTCTCTCTCTCTCTCTCGATCCCTTGCCTCTCCCTCGACTCCCTCCTTCGCCGCCACACACATCTCATAGGAGAGGAGCGCCCGAGCCCGAGACCTTCTACGCCCGTTTCCCTCTGCCTCCTCCCGAGCGCCCTCCTTCCAGCAAGCGCGCCCGCCGGCGTCGACCACCACCACCAGGAGCTCCGCCGCCCCTCTGCTCCTGTTTTCCTCTCCTGCGCCTCCGCCGGCGTGGAGCCGCGCCAAGACGCCGCCGCTCCTCTGCTTCCTGACGAGCAGAGGACGAGGCGCCCGCTCGCCCGCCTCTCGCGTTGACTGCGGCCGTCGCCCCGCATCGCCAGCAGCAAGCCGCCGCTGTTGCCTCTGTTTCGAGCCCTTGTGCTACTGCTGTCGCGCCCTGCTTCGTCTGAAGCACCAGCGCCAAGTCCCTCGCCAAGCCGCCGCTGTTTGCCCTGCCGCCGGCCTGCCTCCTTGTTCGGATCCGGCCGAGCTCTCCCCGTCGCCGGTTGCCTCGCCGACCCGCCGCTTCTCGCGCCTGCCATCCTGTTCCTTGCCTTGCTGCTGCAACCGCCCCCTTGCCATGGCCATCGCCGAGTTCACCCAGGACCCGTGGAGCATGTGCGGGAGAACCAAGTCCGAAGACTACCGTGGCTGCGATCTCGCCCAGTAACACTACGGTTCGGCAAGACCGTCTCGGATTTTCGCCAAGTTCCACTACCATCACCCCTCAAAATGCAAATTACCCCCAACGGACTCGACAAGACCCACATGCATGATTACGACCGGCGATGCGACAAGTACATCTACCGACGACCCTCGAACACGTCAAGTACCACTACCATCAAGTACCTCTTCGCAAGACCAAGTCCCTCTACGAAAACGTTGTACGACTATTTCCGTGGCCGAAGGCCCGTGTACAACTACCGTTGCTGTGAACGACTACTTCCTCTACTTCCTCTACGAACCCGAACCGCTCCGAGAATGCACCTGGAAGGTATAACCGCCGAGACGATGACCCGTGGACGAATGCATGTGTAGTTTGAGATGCATGTTTGGATGTTGTATCCTCCCGTGATTGTTGGATGTTTCCCTCGCTTGTCACCGTCGTCGACCCGTGGGAACCCGGTTGCCGGGATCACCCCACCTTCTATCACATGTCACGCTCCTATCACTTTTCCTTTTGCACCGGTATCTCCGTGAGTTGTCGGATCATCCAGAATGTTGCCGTGGCACCGTTTCGTTATCGTCGCCGTGGCACCCCTTTCTTTCTACTACGGTGACAAATGCTTCCTAATGCTCTTGTCAACTTTTAATAAAAATTGCATAAACTTGAACATGTCATGCGCATCATGATAATAACATTTAAATGTTAAAATTGTTGTTGCACCAGATTTTTGATGCATATGGGGATTTACTGGAATTGTTGTTCGTTGCTTCCGGCCTCATTTAAATTTGACTAGATATGTAGTTTTCTTTTGCTTCACCTCTTGCCATGCTAACAACATTTAATCTTGTTGGGTACATAAACGAGAGAGAACTAAATGAGTCATGTGGTTTTTCGTCAATATGCAACTCGTTGCATATTGTGCTCCACTTAATTTGTAGGATTGTTTGTGCACTTTGCCATGCCATGCTTCTTTAAACCGGTCATGCATCATACTTGGTTGTGCATCATGCCATGATTTTTGTGGTGGTTGTTTACTATGTTGTTTGCTTCTTTCCGGTGTTGCTTCTTCGGGTTGTTTCTGGTAACGTCGTGTTGTGAGGATTCGTTCGACTGCGTCCGTTTGTCTTCTTCATGGACCTGTTCTTCTTCCTTGCGGGATTTCAGGCAAGATGATCATACCCTCGAAATCACTACTATCTTTGCTTTGCTAGATGCTCGCTCTTTTGCTATGCCTATGCTGCGATACCTACCACTTGCTTCTCATGCCTCCTATATTGTCGAACCAAGCCTCTAACCCACCTTGTCCTAGCAAATCATTGATTGGCTATGTTACCGCTTTGCTCAGCCCCTCTTATAGCGTTGTTAGTTGCAGGTGAAGATTGAAGTTTGTTCCTTGTTGGAACATGGAGATGTTGTTCCTTGTTGGAACATGTTTACTTGTTGGGATATCACAATATATCTTATTTAATTAATGCATCTATATACTTGGTAAAGGGTGGAAGGCTCGGCCTTATGCCTGGTGTTTTGTTCCACTCTTGTCGCCCTAGTTTTCATCATATCGGTGTTATGTTCCCGGATTTTGCGTTCCTTACGTGGTTGGGTTATAATGGGAACCCCTTGACGGTTCGCTTTGAATAAAACTCCTCCAGAAAGGCCCAACCTTGGTTTTACCATTCGCCACGTAGCCTTTTTCCCTTGGGAGTCGCGCATCCCGAGGGTCATCTTATTTTAACCCCCCCGGGCCAGTGCTTGTCTAAGTGTTGGTCCGAACTGAGTAGACTGCGGGGCCACCTCAGGGAAACTTGAGGTCTGGTTTTACTCGTAGGATGTCTCATCCGGTGTTGCCCTGAGAACGAGATATGTGTAGCTCCCATCAGGATGTTGGCACATCGGGCAGCTTTGCTGGACTTGTTTTACCATTGTCGAGGATGTCTTGAAGAACCGGGATACCGAGTCTGATCGGAATGTCTCGGGAGGAGGTCTATTCCTTCGTTGACCGTGAGAGCTTGTGATGGGCTAAGTTGGGACACCCCTGCAGGGATTTGAACTTTCGAAAGCCGTGCCCACAGTTATGGGCAGATGGGAATTTGTTAATGTGCACTTGTAGATAACTTGAACCTTAACTTAATTAAAATGAGTCAACTGCGTGTGTAACCGTCATGGTCTCTTTCCGGCGGAGTCTGGGAAGTGAACACGGTGTTGGAGTTATGTTTGACGTAGGTTGTTTTAGGATCACTTCTTGATCATAGTTTCTCGATCGTGCTTTGCCTTCTCTTCTCTCTCTCATTTGCGTATGTTAGCCACCATATATGCTAGTCGCTTGCTGCAGCTCCACCTCATACCTTTTACCCTACCTATAAGCTTAGATAGTCTTGATCGCGAGGGTGCGAGATTGCTGAGTCCCCGTGGCTCACAGATACTTACAAAACCAGCTTGCAGGTGCCGATGAGTCCGTGCAGATGACGCAACCAAGCTCAGGAGGAGCTCGATGAAGATCTTGTCCTTTGTGTTGTTTTGTTCTAGTTGATCAGTAGTGGAGCCCAGTTGGGGTCGATCGAGGACCTTGTCGCATTTGGGGTTCTTCTTTTATTTTGGCTCCGTAGTCGGGCCCTGATTGTACTTGGTTGATGTAATGCTTTATTCATGTAATTGTGTGAAGTGGCGATTGTAAGCCAACTATGTATCTTTTTCCCTTATGTATTAGATGGGTTGTGTGAAGATTACCTCACTTGCGACATTGTTTTCAATGCGGTTATGCCTCTAAGTCGTGCTTTGACACGTAGAAGATATAGCCGCATCGAGGGTGTTACAAGTTGGTAATCAGAGCCTTCCCCGACCTTAGGAGCCCCATTGCTTGATCATTTTTTTAGCGGCCGAGTTGTGTCTAGAAAAATGTTTTGAGTCTTTAGGAACTATATATCGGAGAGTTTAGGAATTATTTTACTTCCCAGTCTCCTCATCGCTCTGGTAAGGCATCCTGACGTAGAGTTTTGACTCTTCTCTTCTCAAATTTCACTAAAAAAATTTAGGATCACGTGGGTATCTTGGAATCGTTCCAATGGTTTTGTGACGAGAACATTGTCTTGGTGCCTCCTGTCAGGGGTTTTGTGGCAGTGTCCCGGGGAGTTGAGCTCCGAGGTGTTGTCGTCATAATTTTATTGTTGCAGTTCTGGAATACCTGAGTTTAGTACGCCGACATCGAAAATCTCTTTTATGCAGTTCGTTGGTGAGATAACCTCGACGCCACCCAGTACTGGGGCGGGAGTTTGGGAGTATTGCCATAACTCGTATAACGGATGCTTTTTGAAGGTTGAGGTAGATGATTTCCGAAGGTTTCTTGGTTATGTGTTGAAGGATGGATACAGCTGGATGTAGGATTTGCTAGTTTTGGGTGAGATATTATGCTTCCCCTGTATCCCCAACACCTGATTGCATAACCGGTAATTTTCGGGAGTTTATAAGTGGGAATTCAAGTAGCTCTTAGGATATCTTTCCAATAGATGTATGATATGAAATTGGGGTTTGACGTGTAGTGGTCCGCCTATTCACGGTTGATTTTACAGTGATCTCGTTGTGTCTTAAAGAGTCCTTGGCTATGCCGACTTGGGGACGCTTCGTATGTCATGTGCACTGCCTTGTACATGATGGTGTTGTACGGTCGAGCCCGTGTAGGCCCCACCATGAAAACTTCAGACCAAATCTCTATCATATGTTTGTTCCGGCTTATTTTGCAAGCCACTCCTTTGTTTTTGTTTTGTTTTGTGGTATTCGAGTTGCTTCGGAGTCAAATGTGGATTCCATACCTTTCCTAAGCGGTGTTCTCATATTTCTTTGAGAATACAAATCCTTCTTGTTTATTGAGATTGTCATGTCAATCCTTTTTCACCGGTGTGTTTCTCTTCAAGTGGATTCGATCACTTCAACATTTGCAAGATCCAATCTCAGCTCTTCTCAACGGTGTTCGTTTCATTCTCAACGGTGCTTTCCCACCCTCCCTCCCTTGTTTTCTTCAAGGACTCAGATTTCTTAATCGAGTATCCATCTTATTGATGTGAAGCCTCTCCATTCTTTTGCGTCAATATTCTTATCCGGTGATTCTCATGAAGATACTAACGGAGCTTCTAGTTCATCATTCTTCTTTCTTTTATCTTCTCCGGTGGTTTCAGGTCAAGCTTTGTTGACCTTACCCTTTCCTCATTTCAATGTTTTCTCATGCCGGTGCAATTCTTAATCGTTCACCTCTCGCTATTCTATTGTCCCGGAGTGCTCAAGATATCTCAGAAGGCTCTTTTTTTCATTCAAGATCAGTTCAAACTATTCCGAGGTTGTTATCTCATTCAAGCCATTTAACTCAACCGGTGCATTCTCTCTTTTAAATCGTTCTACGGTGTTTCTTTTCAGTGGGCCTTAACCCACAGGTCTTTCCCCAGGATCTTACCTGACTCTTCTTATTTCCCGAAGATATCCTCAAATTTCTTGTCAAAGTTTGACGTAAGAATGATTCATCATCAGTCAAATGTCTTCTCCAAGATCTTTCAAATTCTTTTCATCATTGGCTTAACCTCTTCATTTTGATTCTTCCGGAGTGTCTCAATAATTCATGGTGGTGTTTCTCGTCATCATTCTCAACATTTAAAGACCAAAGAATAATTTTCTCTTCAATCATATCCGTTCTCGTGAAGATTCGTGATTCTAGCTTGTTGCCTTCCTCTCATAATTGCTTTTGGTTGTGAGAATTCTTTTCACCCAGCCGGAGTAATTCAAGAGTCTTTCTAGTTTGTTTCTCCGGAGCCCATCATTTCAGAAGATTTATTAATTCTGAGCTTTCAGTTATCATTCTCCAATCCTACCGGTGCATCGTTCAAGTGATCTCTAATCAGTTCATGATCATTTTGTTCTCTTGTCACTAAATTCTCTCAAGCATCTTCGTTCATTTGAAATTTTACCCGGTGTTTCCTTATTTATTTTCGTTCATTTCAAATTCCTACCGGTGGTTCGTTGAAGACCTTCCCAAGTTTATGTTATATCTCTCTTAATCGTTGCTACGAGAATAAGTTGTATGCAATCTGTTGCTTGTCATCAATTTAAATTGGTGAAGGATAAGCATAATATAATTCTTATTCTTGTTTCATCCTAATGATTAATTCTTTATTCCGGAGGCCCTTCAAATTATCGGTTTCATTTGTTTCATTTTATCTTTTTCCCGGGGTTCCAACCTCTTTCAACTATGTAATCACGGAGATCTATCTAAATCTTTACAAGGCTCCACCTTGTGTTTTCAACTACCCTTTCTTTCCATTTGATCATTCTTTTGTTTAACGGAGTTCTTCATGGAGGTTCTACATAATGGTCCATCAAGGATTTAATTCCTTCTCCAACTTTTTCATCGAGATTCTTTCCTAAGAAGCTCAAGCTTTTCTTCATATTTTAATTCGGAGTGCAATTCTTTCTTCCGTATCATTGGAGGTGGTATTATGTCATTCTTGATAATTTGAGTTCATGTTTCATGATTCACATGTTGTTAAGAATGAGATATTTTAAATCCATTAATCTTGTCATTGGAGTTATCTTGGGTTATATTTCACCTTAAAGCCTTCCCTAAGGAGTGTTGCTAATTATGGTGATTATAAGTGATCCAAGTTCTTCATCTATCCTCCCGGTGAAATAGCGTTCTCGTCTCCTTGTTCATTCCAATTCATTTTCCGTGAGTGGCAGTCTGTCACCTCATAATTTGAGTTGTATTCCATAAGACCATATCAAGCTTATTATTTTCGTTGTTGGTTTTCCAACAACACCGTTCAACCCTTCTCCTAAAGATGCCTTTTCAGGCTCTTTTGTAGCAGAAGTTGGCATTGTCTTCTACATTCATTTGTCTCAATTATCTTTACTCTACTCTTTCGTTCCGAAGGCATTGTGTTGTTGCTCTCTGCAACCCATCTTCTTGTTTTGTCAGGATCGTGTTCTTTTCGTCCTTATCCTTTTAACCGGAGTGTCGTGCCTACTTTTCAAATTTTTCCCATTCTGCCAAGTTTTGCCTCCCTTCTCAGACGGAGTGCTGTCCAAATTATATCATTCTTAATCCTCCTCTATCTAGTTTTAACCGGAGTGGTTTCAATATATATATCTTGCCCTTCAACCTCACGGTTTTCCCAATGTTCATTCTTCCTCTTCTCTAACGGAGTGTTTTTCAACTATGTTCTTCCTCGTTGTTTTATTTCTTCCAATTTGTTCAACCTCTCAAGGTTCTGTGGTTTCACTCGTTTGTCAAAGAAGCGACTTAGTTTTACCATTTCTCTTCCTTTTCTGTTGCCCCACCGGTGCCATTCTAGATCTCGGGACGAGATCCTCTCATAGTGGTGGAGTGTTGTAACGCCCCAAGACCGGAGCTTCAGATGCTTTCCATGTTTCCGGGTTTTCATCGTGTGATTTGTTTTGGTCCGTTGCTTTTCATCTTTGCATCATGTCATCATGCAACCCGTTTTTAAAACTCACTAAATAAATTGTGTGGATCTTCGATCCATTTAAATCGAGGGAACAGTGACTTCTCTTTATAACATATCCTCCCAATATTAGGGAGATATATTAAATATCCCATTAACTTGGAATCACCCATCACACAATTCCATTACTCTTCAACTCTTCTTCTATCCGACTTAACTTCATATATTTTCCTTGTCATCTCTCTCTCAAGCCATACCCATGCATCATCCCTCCCACTTCCTTCATTTTTCATGTCTTTGCAAGCGACCTTATTCCTCCTCCATTAATGTTCATCTTTTCCCTATAAATCTTGCCTTTTTCCTACACCCTCTCTGTCAATTTCATCCCATTCGAAGTTGTTTTGGTCAGGTTCAAAAATGATTGAAGTTTGAAAATAATTCAAACTCTAATTATTTTTCTACCTTCTAAAAATGCCGGAGCAATTTATTCAAACCCTACATAAACCCAGGGTTCCAGATACATTTTTATATATCTCATATTCCTAACCAAAAACCCCTGGATTTTCCCCTTTATTGATTGTTTATTTATATAAACAATAATTTAAGGAAAGGAAGATTTTGGAAAGGAGAGGGAGCCCAACAGCCGCACCAGTTGGCCAAGGCCTAGCTGGCGCCCTTCCCACTGGGCCGGCTCCAAGGCCCAGCCGCCCCCACCAGTTCCATAACCCTAGCCCGATCCACTGGCTCGCTAGCCCTCTCTCGCTCGATCCCTTGCCTCTCCCTCGACTCCCTCCTGCGTCGCCGCACACATCTCACAGGAGAGGAGCGCCCGCGCCCAAGACCTTCTACGCCCGTTCCCCTCTGCCTCCTCCCGAGCGCCCTCCTTCCAGCAAGCGCGCCCGCCGGCGTCGACCACCACCACCAGGAGCTCCGCCGCCCCTCTGCTCCTGTTTTCCTCTCCTGCGCCTCCGCCGGCATGGAGCCGCGCCAAGACGCCGCCGCTGCTCTGCTTCCTGACGAGCAGAGGACGAGGCGCCCGCTCGCCCGCGTCTCGCGTTGACCGCGCCGTCGCCCCGCATCGCCAGCAGCAAGCCGCCGCCGTTGCCTCTGTTTCGAGCCCTTGTGCTGCTGCTGTCGCGCCCTGCTTCATCTGAAGCTCCAGCGCCAAGTCCCTCGCCAAGCCGCCACCGTTTGCCCTGCCGCCGGCCTGCCTCCTTGTTCAGATCCGGCCGAGCTCTCCCCGTCGTCGGTTGCCTCGCCGACCCGCCTCTTCTCGCGCCTGCCATCCCGTTCCTTGCCTTGCTGCTGCAGCCGTCCCCTTGCCATGGCCATCGCCGAGTTCCCCAGGACCCGTGGAGCATGTGCGGGAGAACCAAGTCCGAAGACTACCGTGGCTGCGATCTTGCCCAGTAACACTACGGTTCGGCAAGACCATCTCGGATTTTTGCCAAGTTCCACTACCGTCGCCCCTCAAAATGCAGAGTACCCCCAACGGACTCGACAAGACCCACATGCACGATTACGCCCGGCGATGCGACAAGTACATCTACCGACGACCCTCGAACGCGTCAAGTACCACTACCGTCAAGTACCTCTTCGCAAGACCAAGTCCCTCTACGAAAATGTTGTACGACTACTTCCGTGGCCGAAGGCCCGTGTACAACTACCGTCGCCGTGAACGACTACTTCCTCTACTTCCTCTATGAACCCGAACCACTCCGAGAATGCACCTGGAAGGTATAACCGCCGAGACGATGACCCGTGGACGAATGCATGTGTAGTTTGAGATGCATGTTTGGATGTTGTATCCTCTCGTGATCGTTGGATGTTTCCCTCGCTTGTCACCGTCGTCGACCCGTGGGAACCCGGTTGCCGGGATCACCCCACCTTCTATCGCATGTCACGCTCCCGTCACTTTTCCTTTTGCACCAGTATCTCCGTGAGTTGTCGGATCATCCGGAATGTTGCCGTGGCACCGTTTCGTTATCGTCGTCGTGGCACCCCTTTCTTTCTACTATGGTGACAAATGCTTCCTAATGCTCTTGTCAACTTTTAATAAAAATTGCATAAACTTGAACATGTCATGCGCATCATGATAATAACATTTAAATGTTAAAATTGTTGTTGCACCAAATTGTTGATGCATATGGGGATTTACCGGAATTGTTGTTCGTTGCTTCCGTCCTCATTTAAACTTGACTAGATAGGTAGTTTTCTTTTGCTTCACCTCTTGCCATGCTAACAACATTTAATCTTGTTGGGTACATAAACGAGAGAGAACTAAATGAGTCATGTGGTTTTTCGTCAATATGCAACTCGTTGCATATTGTGCTCCACTTAATTTGTAGGATTATTTGTGCACTTTGCCATGCCATGCTTCTTTAAACCGGTCATGCATCATACTTGGTTGTGCATCATGCCATGATTTTTGTGGTGGTTGTTTAATATGTTGTTTCCTTCTTTCCGGTGTTGCTTCTTCGGGTTGTTTCCGGTAATGTCGTGTTGTGAGGATTCGTTCGACTGCGTCCGTTTGTCTTCTTCATGGACCCGTTCTTCTTCCTTGCGGGATTTCAGGCAAGATGATCATACCCTCGAAATCACTACTATCTTTGCTTTGCTAGATGCTCGCTCTTTTGCTATGCCTATGCTGCGATACCTACCACTTGCTTCTCATGCCTCCTATATTGATGAACCAAGCCTCTAACCCACCTTGTCCTAGCAAATCATTGATTGGCTATGTTACCGCTTTGCTCAGCCCCTCTTATAGCGTTGTTAGTTGTAGGTGAAGATTGAAGTTTGTTCCTTGTTGGAACATGGAGATGTTGTTCCTTGTTGGAACATGTTTACTTGTTGGGATATCACAATATATCTTATTTAATTAATGCATCTATATACTTGGTAAAGGGTGGAAGGCTCGGCCTTATGCCTAGTGTTTTGGTCCACTCTTGCCGCCCTAGTTTCCGTCATATCGGTGTTATGTTCCCGGATTTTGCGTTCCTTACGCGGTTGGGTTATAATGGGAACCCCTTGACAGTTCGCTTTGAATAAAACTCCTCCAGCAAGGCCCAACCTTGGTTTTACCATTCGCCACCTAGCCTTTTTCCCTTGGGAGTCGCTCATCCCGAGGGTCATCTTATTTTAACCCCCCCGGGCTAGTGCTTGTCTAAGTGTTGGTCCGAACTGAGTAGACTGCGGGGCCACCTCGGGGAAACTTGAGGGCTGGTTTTACTCGTAGGATGTCTCATCCGGTGTTGCCCTGAGAACGAGATATGTGCAGCTCCCATCAGGATGTCGGCACATCGGGCGGCTTTGCTGGACTTGTTTTACCATTGTCGAGGATGTCTTGAAGAACCGGGATACCGAGTCTGATCGGAATGTCTCGGGAGGAGGTCTATTCCTTCGTTGACCGTGAGAGCTTGTGATGGGCTAAGTTGGGACACCCCTGCAGGGATTTGAACTTTCGAAAGCCGTGCCCGCGGTTATGGGTAGATGGGAATTTGTTAATGTCCGGTTGTAGATAACTTGAACCTTAACTTAATTAAAATGAGTCAACTGCGTGTATAACCGTGATGGTCTCTTTCCGGCGGAGTCCGGGAAGTGAACACGGTGTTGGAGTTATGTTTGACGTAGGTTGTTTTAGGATCAGTTCTTGATCATAGTTTCTCGATCGTGCTTTGCCTTCTCTTCTCGCTCTCATTTGCGTATGTTAGCCACCATATATGCTAGTCACTTGCTGCAGCTCCACCTCATACCTTTTACCCTACCTATAAGCTTAAATAGTCTTGATCGCGAGGGTGCGAGATTGCTGAGTCCCCGTGGCTCACAGATACTTCCAAAACCAGCTTGCAGGTGCCGATGAGTCCGTGCAGATGACGCAACCAAGCTCAGGAGGAGCTCGATGAAGATCTTGTCTTTTGTGTTGTTTTGTTCTAGTTGATCAGTAGTGGAGCCCAGTTGGGGTCGATCGGGGCGCTTGTCGCATTTGGGGTTCTTCTTTTATTTTGGCTCCGTAGTCGGGCCTTGATTGTACTTGGTTGATGTAATGCTTTATTCATGTAATTGTGTGAAGTGGCGATTGTAAGCCAACTATGTATCTTTTTCGCTTATGTATTACATGGGTTGTGTGAAGATTACCTCACTTGCGACACTGCTTTCAATGCGGTTATGCCTCTAAGTCGTGCTTCGACACATAGGAGATATAGCCGCATCGAGGGCGTTACACACATCTACGATGATACCGGGTTTTGTCACAATTATCATCATAGAAGTGTCATATGTATGACAGAAAAAATTTCGTTCGGCCCAAAATGTCAGGGATGTGTCTTTTTTTTGTAGTGATATAGGAGGAAAGAGTACGTCGGTGGAGCAACAGGGGGCCCATGAGGGTGGAGGGCGCGCCTGGGGGGTAGGCGCGCCCCCCTACCTCGTGGCCTCCTCTTTTGTGTCTTGACGTAGGGTCCAAGTCTCATGGGTCTTGTTCATTGAGAAAATCACGTTCCCGAAGGTTTCATTCCGTTTGGACTCTGTTTGATATTCCTTTTCTTCGAAACCCTAAAACAGGCAAAAAAAACAACAATTCTAGGTTGGGCCTCCGGTTAATAGGTTAGTCCCAAAAATAATATAAAAGTGGATAATAAAGCCCAATAATGTCCAAAACAGTAGATAATATAGCATGGAGCAATCAAAAATTATAGATACGTTGGAGACGTATCATCCTCCATAAGCTTCAGAGTGACACTTGCGTAGGATCTGTTCATGTTCATGCTCAGGTACACAATGTCTAATAACACCATCTACTCGTTCTTTATAAAGATGTGGGTCATGCCAAAAGTAATGTCTTAAATCATAGAAAAACTTTTTCTTTTGCTGGTATGTGAAACTAGGTGGTATAAACTTAGCAACAATGTAATTAGCATAATCAACATACCATGGAGCAGTTCGAGAAGCATTTATGACATTTAATTGTTCATCAGGAAAGCTATCATCAATAGGTAGTGGGTCATCAAGAACATTCTCTAACCTAGACAAGTTGTCTGCAACGGGGTTCTCAGCTCCCTTTCTATCAATAATATGCAAATCAAATTCTTGTAGCAAGAGAACCCATCTAATAAGTCTAGGTTTAGCATCTTTATTTTCCATAAGATATTTAATAGCAGCATGATCCGTGTGAATAGTTACTTTAGAATCAACAATATAAGGTATGAACTTATCACAAGCAAATACAACTGCTAAAAATTCTTTTTCAATAGTGGTATAATTTCTTTGAGCGTTGTCTAGATTTTTACTAGCATATTGAATAACGTTTAATTTCTTATCAACTCTTTGCCCTAGAACAGCACCTACAGCATAATCACTAGCATCACACATAATTTCAAAAGGTAAATTCCAATCAGGTGGTTGAACAATAGGTGCAGAGATTAATGCTTTCTTAAGTATTTCAAAGGCTTCTACACAATCATCATCAAAGACGAATGGTATATCTTTTTGTAATAAATTAGTCAGAGGCCGAGAAATTTTTGATAAGTCCTTAATGAACCTCCTATAAAAACTGGCATGACCAAGGAAACTTCTTATACCTTTGATGTCCTTGGGACACGACATCTTTTCAATAGCATCAACTTTAGCTTTATCAACTTCAATGCCTCTTTCAGAAATTTTGTGCCCCAAGACAATACCTTCATTAACCATAAAGTGGCATTTCTCCCAATTCAAGACAAGGTTAGTTTCTTCACATCTCTGCAAAACTCGATCAAGGTTGCTTAAGCAATCATCAAAAGAGGATCCATAAACGGAGAAATCATCCATGAATACCTCACATATCTTTTCACAAAAATCAGAAAATATAGCCATCGTGCATCTTTTAAAGGTAGCAGGTGCATTACATAAACCAAAAGGCATACGTCTATAAGCAAAAGTATCGAAAGGGCAAGTAAAAGTGGTCTTAGATTGATCATCAGCTGACACAGGTATTTGGGAGAAACCAGAATAACCATCTAGAAAGCAAAAATGTGTATGTTTGGATAATCTTTCTAGCATTTGATCAATAAAAGGTAAGGGGTAATGATCTTTTTTAGTAGCCTTATTTAATTTGCAGAAATCAATTACCATCCTATAACCTGTAATAATTCTTTGCGGAATCAATTCATCTTTATCATTAGGAACAACAATAATACCTCCCTTCTTAGGAACACAATGGATAGGACTTACCCACTGACTATCAGCAACGGGATAAATTATACCTACCTCAAGGAGCTTTAGTATTTCTTTTCTTACCACTTCTTTCATCTTAGGATTCAGTCGTCGTTGGTGATCAATAACTGGTTTGGCATCTTTTTCCAAATTTATTTTGTGTTGACATAGAGTGGGACTAATGCCCTTAAGATCATCAAGAGTATATCCAATAGCAGCACGGTGCTTCTTCAGAGTTTTCAATAATTTTTCTTCCTCCTTCTCTGAAAGGTTAGCACTAATAATAACAGGATATATCTTCTTTTCATCAAGATAAGCATATTTAAGAGTATCAGGCAATGGTTTAAGCTCAAGCACGGGATCACCCTTGGGTGGAGGAGGATCCCCTATGATTTCAACAGGCAAGTTGTGTTTCAGAATAGGTCCCTGTTTAAAGAACACTTCATCTATTTCCCTTCTTTCATTCATATACATATGATTTTCATGGTCTATCAAATATTGTTCTAAAGGATCACTAGGAGGTACGGCAATAGAAGCAAGACCAATAATTTCATATTTACTAGGCAATTCTTCTTCATGGTGTTGTCTACGAAATTTAGAAAAGTTGAACTCATGAGACATATCGCCTAAACCAATAGTAATAACATCCTTTTTGGAGTCTATCCTAGCATTAACAGTGTTTAAGAAGGGTCTACCAAATATAATGGGACAAAAGCTATCTTGTGGGGAACCAAGAACAAGAAAATCAGCAAGATATTTAGTTTTCCCACACAAGACTTCAACATCTCTAACAATCCCAATTGGTAAAATAGTATCTCTATTGGCAAGTTTAATTGTGACATCAATATCTTCTATCTCAGCAGGTGCAATATCATGCATAATTTCTTTGTATAAGTCAATAGGTATTGCACTAGCACTAGCACCCATATCACACAAGCCATGGTAACAATGATCTCCTATTTTAACAGAAATAACATGCATGCCTACCACAGGTCTATGTTTATCTTTAGCACAAGGTTTAGCAATTCTAGCAGTTTCATCACAGAAATAAATAACATGCCCATCAATATTATCAGCCAAGAGATCCTTAACAATAGCAATATTAGGTTCAACTTTAACTTGCTCAGGAGGTGTATAGGTTCTAATATTGCTTTTACGAACCACAGTTGAAGCTTTAGCATGATCTTTTATCCTAATAGGAAAAGGTGGTTTCTCAACATAAGTAGTAGGAATAATAGAATCATTATAAGTGATAGTCTTTCCTTGAACTTTAATAGGTGCAACTACTTTTACTTCAATGGGATGATTATATTTAAACCACTTTTTCTTAGGGAGATAAACATGAGTAGCAAAAGATTCACAGAAAGAAGCTACTATCTCAGAGTCAAGTCCATATTTAGTGCTAAATTTCTGGAAAACATCGGTATCCATAAAAGATTTAACACAATCAAACTTAGGTGTCATACCTGAATCCTTACCTTCGTCGAGATCCCAATCTTTAGAGTTGCGTTTAATTCTTTCCAATAAATCCCATTTGAATTCAATAGTCTTCATCATAAAAGAGACATCACAAGAAGTGTCGAGCATGGTGCGGTTGTTATCAGAAAGCCGAGCATAAAAATTTTGAATAATCATTTGTCTTGAGAGCTCATGATTGGGGCATGAATATAACATTGACTTAAGCCTCCCCCAAGCTTGAGCGATGCTTTCACCTTCGCGAGGCCAAAAAATATATGTATATAATTACAATCACGATGAACAAGATGCATAGGATAAAACTTCTGATGAAATTCCAATTTCAATCATTTGTAGTTCCATGACCCCATATCATCACATAGCCTATACCATGTCAATGCGTCTCACTCCAAAGATAAAGGGAAGACCTTCTTCTTGATAACATCATCGGGCATACCTGCAAGCTTAAATAATCCACAAACTTCATCCACATATATTAGGTGCTCATCAGGATGTAATGTTGCATCTCCTGCAAAAGGATTAGCTAGCAGTTTTTCTATCATACCCGAAGGAATTTCAAAGAAGACATTTTCATTTTTAGTAGGTCGGTAGGTTGAGGAGGAACTCTTTGCTCTACTGGTCAGGGTGAAGATACCCCGAACAAGCCCCTCAGAGGATTACTTTCCATAGTAACAAGTGACAGTAAATTTCAGCACACTATATAAATTTTTCCTTACCAAACTCCACCTACCAAAGGCGCTTCACTCCCCGGCAACGGCGCCAGAAAAGAGTCTTGATGACCCACAAGTACAGGGGATCTATCATAGTCCTTTCGATAAGTACGAGTGTCGAACCCAACGAGGAGCAGAAGGAAATGATAAGCGGTTTTCAGCAAGGTATTCTCTGCAAGCATTGAAATTATAGGTAACATATAGTTTTGTGATAAGATAATTTGTAATGAGCAACAAGTAATAAAAGTAAATAAAGTGCAGCAAGGTGGCCCAATCCTTTTTGTAGCAAAGGACAAGCCTGGACAAATTCTTATATAGAGAAAAGCGCTCCTGTGGACACATGGGAATTATCATCAAGCTAGTTTTCATCACATTCATATGATTCGCTTTAGGTACTTTGATAATTTGGTATGTGGGTGGACCGGTGCTTGGGTACTGTCCTTACTTGGACAAGCATCCCACTTATGATTAACCTCTATTGCAAGCATCTGCAACTACAATAAAAGTATTAAGGTAAACCTAACCATAACATGAAACATATGGATCCAAATCAGCCCCTTACGAAGCAACGCATAAACTAGGGTTTAAGCTTCTGTCACTCTAGCAACCCATCATCTACTTATTACTTACCAATGCCTTCCTCTAGGCCCAAATAATGGTGAAGTGTCATGTAGTCGGTGTTCACATAACACCAATAGAGGAGAGACAACATACATCTCATCAAAATATCGAACGAATACCAAATTCACATGACTACTAATAGCAAGACTTCTCCCATGTCCTCAAGAACAAATGTAACTACTCACAAAGCATATTCATGTTCATAATCATAGGGGTATTAATATGCATATAGGATCTGAACATATGATCTTCCACCAAATAAACCAACTAGCATCAACTACAGGGAGTAATCAACACTACTAGAAACCTACAGGTACCAATCCCAGACTTAGAGACAAGAATTAGATACAAGAGATGAACTAGGGTTTTAGAGGAGATGGTGCTGGTGAAGATGTTGATGGAGATTGGCCCCCTCCCGATGAGAGGATCGTTGGTGATGACGATGGCAATGATTTCCCCCTCCCGGAGGGAAGTGTCCCCAGCAGAACAGCTCCGTCGGAACCCTAGATTGGTTCCGCCAAGGTTTCGCCTCGTGGCGGCGGAGTCTCATCCCGAAAGCTTGCTTATGATTTTTTCCTCAACGAAAGACTCCATATAGCAGAAGATGGGCATCGGAGGGCCACCAGGGGGCCCACGAGGCAAGGGGCACGCGCCCAGTGGGGTAGGGCACGCCCCCACCCTCGTGGCCAGGGTGTGGCCCCCCTCTGGAAATTCTTGCGCTTAGTATTTTTTATATATTCTGAAAATGACTTCCGTGAAGTTTCAAGACTTATGGAGCTGTGCAGAATAGGTCTCTAATATTTGCTCATTTTCCAACCCAGAATCCCAACTGCCGACATTCTCCCTCTTTATGTAAACCATGTAAAATAAGAGAGAATAGGCATAAGTATTGTGACATAATGTGTAATAACAACCCATAATGCAATAAATATCAATAGAAAAGCATGATGCAAAATGGACATATCACCTACCTCAACGAACGACCCCAACAACGTTGGCGCTCCTCCAACGACATCATGATGATATTCTTCAGGGGCATTAGTCCTCACTTTTTGTCCCTTTTGGTCATTCGATTACAAAGGTGGAGAAATTAGAGTTAGTCTTCAAGCGTGTTGGGGATATAATTATGTGCGTAAGCCGGCCAGGAGGGGCCGGGTTACGCAAAGAGAAGCCCATCTGAAGCCCAAGACCAAGATGTGAAGATGGCGGTTCAGTTAAGGTGTCAGGACCCCGACTCGATGCCACATCGATCTAGCATGTAACACCTCATATCGCTTTGCGGCCTCACGCATGGTATCCCCACGGGTGTCGCCTTACCTTTGCCCGGGACCGTTTGCGCATTTTGGCACACGTATATGATGGTGTCGCTAGCATCCATATGATAAAGAGCCCGGGCTGACATGGCTAGTCGTAAACCCAAAGTGGCACTAACTTACAGGGACAGGCATTCATGACCCAGCATCGAACGTGTCGGTCATCAGCGAGTGAATCCAGGCTGTAGCACTGGGCCAACAGGACTCCGGTGAACCGGGCTGTAGCGGGCTAGCAGGACTCCGGTATTCATCGCGTGACATTTCCCCGAAGGGACAGACACAGGATCGAAGAAGGACACATGACGGCCTGCCTAAGTGTTCCGGAGCAGTAGCAAGCTACCAGGGCTCAGTGGAAGCACTAGGAGACATTTCCCGGTAAGAGAGGCTACTAAGAATAAACAACTAGATAGTCAGATCCCACACATAGCAATACACATTACACGTACGCATAACATGCAAGTATGTGCTGTACAACATGGCATCACAGCATAACTCAACAACTCATATAGATAAAGGCTCGGAAGAGCCGTCACAGCATTATTACAAACAGGGGTCACATGACCCAACAGTCAGAGCAATCAAGCAACAAGCGGAAGCATTACATGTCTGAGTACAGACATCTACAAATGAAAAAGGCTGAAGAGCCTGACTATCTACACCATTCGATCAAGATCGTAGCTGAGGTACTAGCTACTAGTCGAAGTCCATGAGAACCCTAGTAAGACCGAAGTCTCCGCTGCAAAAACATAAGTAAAGCAATATGAGTACAAAGGTACTCAGCAAGACTTACATCAGATCCTATCATACATGCATCTGTATCAAGAGGTAATGTGGGGTTTAGTTGCAGCAAGCCAGCTTTGACTCTGTGGCTATCCTGTTCTACGACTACCAGAAACTCTTGAGGTGAAACAACGAACACGAGTCCACTAATCACCATACAATACACTACTATGGATTCATCCCCGTCTCCCTACGAGAAGGCCATCCATAGCACTCACACTTGTCTTGAGCATTTTAGAGTATCCCCTTCAAGTTGTTTATGTACCATGTAAGCATCCAAGAAGTCCATAACCGCGGACCCGGCTATTCAAATAGATCATGTTAACCCTGCAGGGGTGTACTTCTTCACACACGCTCTCGCCAATTACCGCCATGTACGCGTCATGTATCTCGGCAACCTTCAAGCGGAAGCCTGGCGAGGGTGTCGGCCACGACCTGACTAACCACACAAGACTCTAGTCCAGGTTTATCGCCTATTCGGGTTCCATCCGCAAGGAGATCCGGCCGGGGTGTCGCTCACGGCCCCAAACGATGTGTACAGGGTTCCCGATCCCACCATCCGGGTGCCACTCGGTACACCAGGCCACGTGTGCCTAGTCTGTCCCAAGCCAACCCTGCCGGGTGCCACTTGGTAGAAAAATAGCACTACCTACAAACACCAGAAACTAGTTGCGACTCCTGGACAGAGATCAAGTTGGTTAATAAGTCGAGAGGGCTTGGAGCGCCCGGAGCCCAATGTGTGGTAGTATCGAGTCATTGGACAACATACACAGAACTCAGGGCTTAAGGACGGTTCCAGTGAGACAACCCACCATGTACTCCTACATGGCCTCTCACCGCTACCTTTACCAAATCGTGTTCACACACTTCACTCTCAGCATCAGAACATATCGTAACACTCCAATTCATTCCCAATGAATCAGACCTGACACAACTCTAAGCAATAGCAGGCATAGCATGGTAGGAACACATCAGTGGCTTCAATCAACTCCTGCACATGCTAGTGGGTTTCAACTATTTACTGTGGTAATGACAGGTCATGCAGAGGAATGGGTTCAACTACCGCAGCACAAAGTAGCAGATGAATCGTTGTTGTCCTAATGCAATAACTGAGAGCAGGAGCGAGAGAGTAGGGTTTTATCGAGATGAACAAGGGGGTTTGCTTGCCTGGTAAAACAACAAGGGAGGCACTGCTTCACAGACAGGTACTCTGGAACGTCTCCGAAGCAGGACCTATCGAGAAGGAACGGTGCCGGCAATCAATACACAATCATATGCAACAATATGATGCATGAACATGGCATGTAGATGTGATGCTGTTTGAGCTAATGCATCTAATAAACATTTGGTTTAAAGTCCATTTGAACCAAAGGTTCAAATGCATTACTAAATTAAGTCTCTTAATATGCCATAATGTGTTTTCTCATATTCAGCATGTATAAGTTGGTTTGTCATGCATGAAACTAGTACAGATGGAAAGATTGCATTTTTCTGATAATTTTTCATATATAAATTATTTTAATCTGAGCTACGGTTGAATTGTTATGAATTTTTGAAGTTTAAATCATTTTCTGGATTTTCTGAATTATTTTAATTCCAGAAAATATATAATTGCGTCAGCATGACGTCATCACTACATCAGCGGGTCAACGCGGCTGTCCAGGTCAAATCTGAAGTGTGGGACCCACACGTCAGTGACAGGGGGGTTAACAGGGGTTAATTAGTTTAATTAAAAGGTTAGGGGGGTCGGGCCCACTGGTCAGCGACCCTGGGGGTCAAACCCGGTCAACTCGCCGGCGTTTAGCCGCCGGCGAGGCCGAGCGCGGCGGAGGGGCTCGGGATCGCCGTTCCGGCGACCATTCGGGCGGCGGAGACCACCCACGCGAAGCCCGCGCTCACGCGCATCCAGTGGAACACGCGGAAGGCTGCGGGGGCGGCGGAGCTCGCCGGAGCAGAGCTCAGGGCGGCGGCCGGAGTTCGGGCGCGAGCGGGATCGGGCGGCGGGGCACGGGGAGGCCACCTGAGGGGCTCGGCGGCACCCTCGTGGCACCAGGAGCGCGAATGGATGCTTGGTTTGGGCGGAGACGGGCCGAGACGGCGGCAGCGACATGGACGGCGGCGAGAGGCTTCGGCCGTGGTGGGGAATGGCGCTACGGCGTGGATACGAGGGGGAGAAGAAAGGGGAACGGCGGCGGAGCTCACCGCGATCACGCAGAGCAGCACAGCGGGGTCGGGGGAGACCTGGTGACGGCGAATCGACGTCGTCGGACGGCGGAGCCCGAGGAGGAAGACGGTGGCGATGGCGGCTACACAGGGCGTCCGGAGGTTCGTGGCTCGACGAGGAGGTGGAGGGGGTTGTGGCGGAGCTCGGAAGCGTGTCGGGGAGGCGAGGGGAGGCCGGTGGCCACGGCAACGGCGAGCGATGGCGGCGGCAGCGCTCGGGTGCGCTCGGGGAAGAGAGAACCAGGGAGGAGGGAGAGCGAGAGGGAGGGGAAAAGGACCGGGGCGGCTGCGTGGCGTCGTTCCAGTCCATCCAGAGCGACGAGGGGAGGACAGGCAGGCAGGGAGGGAGGAGGCGTGGCGCGGTGGCGCGCGCGCGCGCCGGGCACGCTCCGTTCCCCTGTCGGGGAGGAAGACGACAGAGGAGGGGGGCCAGGTGGGCTGGGCCGCCTGCTGGCTGGGCCGGCCTGCTGCGGCTGGGCTGCACAGGGGAAGCCCCAGGTAAGCACAGGTGAGGTTTTCCTGTTTTATTTCCCTTTTTCTATTTTTTTCTGACATTTGTTTGGTTTAATAAAAATACCAAACCATTTTATTTTATTATGCCAATTTTTGGTAGGGGCTAATGGTATTATTCCAGAGCTCCTCAACAAATGGCACAATTTTTGGACATATAAAATATATATAACATTTATATATCCAAGCAAATAATTATTGTATTAATTCCAAATGTCCAAAATAAAATACTTATGAGGTCCTGACAATATTGGTTTGATTTTTATCTCTGTCCAATATTTTTAGAGGGCAACATGAGCATTTTCTTGGACCCTTTTGGAGAAATTTTTATTTGGGTCATTTTCAAAATGATTCTGAGGGTTCCACCAATCCTCATTTCAAATTTAAATGAAATTTAAATATGATGCACAAATGGCTAGCTAGTCTAGGTCATACCAGACTAGGGATGTGACAACTCGCCCCCACTTGAAAAAATCTCGTCCCGAGATTCAGGGGTCGACGGAAAGAAAGCGGGGTACTCCAGTCGAAGACGATCTTCTCGCTCCCAAGTAGCTTCTCTCTCGGAATGATGAGACCACTGAACTTTGAGAAACTTGATGTTCTGACGTCGGGTAACACGCTCTGCTTGATCAAGAATGCGAACCGGGTACTCTCGGTATGTGAGGTTATCTTGGAGATCAAGCGTTTCGTGGTCCACTCCGCGGATGGGATCCGAGAAGCAACGCCTGAGTTGAGAGACGTGGAAGACATCATGAACTCGAGAAAGATGTGGGGGTAGTTCCAACTGGTACGCAACCTCTCCTCGTTTGGCGAGAATGCGAAAGGGACCAATGTAACGAGGAGCCAACTTGCCCTTGATACCGAAACGATGGGTACCCTTTAAAGGAGTAACCCGAAGGTAAGCTTGGTCGCCAATTTCATAAGTTATATCCTTATGATGACGATCGTACTGGCTCTTCTGACGAGCCTGGGCTGTTTTCAGATTCTCACGAATGATGCGAACTTGCTCTTCTGCCTCCTGGATCATATCCGGTCCAAAGAATTGTCTTTCACCGGTTTCTGACCAGTTCAAAGGTGTTCGACATCTTCGTCCATAGAGAATCTCAAAAGGAGCTTGCTTGAGGCTGGATTGGTAGCTATTGTTATAAGCAAACTCGGCGAAAGGAAGACATTTCTCCCAATCCATACCGAATGAGATAACGCAAGCTCTGAGCATGTCTTCGAGAATTTGATTGACCCGTTCCACCTGACCACTCGACTGAGGGTGGAAAGCGGTACTGAAGGAAAGATGGGTTCCCATGGCAGTTTGGAAGCTCTCCCAGAAGTGAGAAGTGAAAAGACTGCCACGGTCTGAATTGATCTCTAGTGGAACACCATGGAGTGACACTATTCGAGAAATGTATAAGTCAGCAAGCTGACTAGCGGTGATACTCTCTCGAACAGGAAGGAAGTGAGCCACTTTGGAGAGACGATCAATGACTACGAAGATAGCATTATTCCCTCTCTTGGTCCTGGGAAAGCCGGTGATGAAGTCCATACCAACTTTATCCCATTTCCATTCAGGAATAGCTAAAGGCTGAAGGGTGCCAGCAGGTCTTTGATGCTCTGCCTTAACGCGACGACAAATGTCACATTTAGCAATGAACTCAGCGATTTCTCTCTTCATCCTAGTCCACCAGAACCTCTGGCGTAGGTCCTGATACATCTTAGTACTACCGGGATGAATCGTGAGAGGAGATTCATGCGCCTCCTTAAGGATCAATTGTCGCAGATGTTGATTCTTGGGAACCACCAAGCGATTCTCAAAGAAAACAACACCACGATCATCCATAGAGAAACATCCACCAACTCGCTTCTTAATGTTTCTCTTGATCCGAGAAATTCCCGTGTCTTGCTTTTGAGCAGCGATAATCCGATCTTCAAGATCAGGTTTCGCCACCAGGGTAGAAAGGAATCCGCGAGGAGCTATGTGAAGATTAAGCTTACAGAATTCCTCATGGAGAAGTGGTTGGCCTTGCTGCAACATGAGATTGTTGCAATAGGATTTACGGCTTAGCGCATCAGCCATGACATTGGCTTTGCCTGGGGTGTAGGTAATCCCTAGATCATAATCTGTGATTAACTCCAACCAACGTCTTTGCCTAAGGTTCAGATCTGGTTGGGTGAAGATATACTTGAGACTCTGGTGGTCGGTGTAAATCTCGCAACGTTTACCAAGGAGGTAATGTTGCCAGGTCTTGAGTGCATAGACTACGGCTGCAAGCTCTAGATCATGTGTAGGATAATTCTCCTCATGTGGATGCAACTGTCGAGATGCATAGGCAATCACATGACGATCCTGCATAAGAATGCAACCTAGTCCCTGTCGTGAGGCGTCGCAGTAGATAATAAAGTCTTTAGTGAAATCCGGTGGCACAAGTATGGGAGCAGAGGTCAGGCGCCTTTTCAGTTCCTGAAAACTGTACTCACACTGCGGGGACCACTCGAACTTTTTATCTTTCTTGAGAAGTTCCGTGAGGGGTTTGGCTACTCTGGAGAAGTTTTCAACAAAGCGGCGACAATAGCTGGCTAGACCAAGGAAACTCCTAACTTGTTTAACGGTCTCAGGTGGAGTCCAATCAAGAACGGCTTGAACTCTCTCGGGATTGACAGCAATGCCCTTACCAGAGATTACGTGGCCTAAGTAGGTCACTTCTGGCAACCAAAATTCACACTTGGAGAACTTGGCATAAAGGCGGTGTTCTCTGAGTTTTTCTAAAACAAGTCTAAGATGTTCGGCATGCTCTTCCTCGTTCTTCGAGTAAATAAGAATGTCATCGAGGTAAACCACGACGAACTTATCTAAGTACTCCATGAAGATCGAGTTCATCAAGCGGGAGAATGTGGCTGGGGCGTTGGTTAGGCCGAAGGACATGACGGTGTACTCGTACTGACCATAACGAGTGACAAAAGCTGTCTTGGGAATGTCCCCATTTCTGATTTTGATTTGGTGGTATCCTAACCTTAAATCCATCTTGGAGAAGACTGAGGATCCAGCGAGCTGATCATACAGGTCGTTGATCCTGGGGAGCGGATACTTGTTCTTTATCGTGACCAAATTAACGGGACGATAATCAACGACCATCCGGTCCGTACCGTCTTTCTTCTTGACAAAGAGGACGGGGCAAGCCCAAGGAGAAGAACTAGGACGGATGAAACCCTTTTGTAAGGACTCATCGAGTTGTTTCTTAAGCTCGGCTAATTCTAGGGGTGCCATCTTGTAAGGTCTCCGGGAGATTGGAGCTGTTCCTGGAATAAGATCTATGACGAACTCTACATCTCTGTCAGGTGGAACACCTGGCAGTTCCTCTGGAAAGACATCCGGAAAGTCACGGACTACCGGGATATCTTCAAGGTCTGGAAGAGGGCTGGCATTAAGAGAATAGAGCTGACGCTTTGCAACTCTAGTGGAGACGGTGACTATCTTGCCAGATGGGTGTGTAAGCTGAACAGATCTTGTGTAGCAATCAATCTGGGCATGATGAGCTGTCATCCAGTCCATACCCAAGATGATGTTAATATCTGAGGACTTGAGGGCTACAAGTGATGCAAGGAATACAAGTCTGTCAACAAGGATTTCGTTACCATGGCTGATTCTGGTGGTCTGCCATCTAGACCCTGGGGTTTGGATTTCAAGTGGAGTTGGCATATCACAAAATGACATGTCGTGCAAACGAGCATAGCCTTCAGAAATGAAGGAGTGAGATGCTCCAGTATCGAATAGAACTGATGCTGGGTGACAATTGACAAGGAGTGTACCAAGAACGACATCTGGATCATGATGAGCGTCTTTAGCTGAGACGTGATGCACACGTCCACGTTCAGTGGGGGCTGACTTAACATTGATCATCTTGCGTGATGGCTTAATACAGCCAACAGTCTTCTCGGGCTGGGGTGGAGCATAACTAGTCTGAGAGCAGTCACGTGCATAGTGTCCTGGCTTCCCGCATGTGAAGCAAGTCCCTGAGGTTGGACGTGGACCCGCACTGACAAGCGGTCTACCAGTAGGCCTGGGTGGAACATACGACTGAGCTGGGGAAGGCACCACATAGGATGGCCTCGGTGTATATCCGGAAGGAAGAGCGGAGTTTGGAACCCAAATCCGGCGTTTCAGGGAACTAGAGCCAGAGGAGGATCCCAAATCACGGGTGTGCTTACGAGACTCCTCATAAGTGAGTTGAGTTGTCTCTGCATTGATGGCCTTGTTCACAAGGGCTGGGAATGTATCACAATGATGCAGGTGGAGATCACGACGCAACTTGGGGTTGAGACCCTTCCGGAACCTAGCCTGCTTCTTGGCGTCCGTGGACACTTCTTCTGTGGCATAGCGGGCAAGGTTCTCGAACTCTCTGCTATAAGCATCAACAGCCATCTTACTCTGGGTGAAACTACAGAACTCTTCTCTCTTGCGATCAAGGAGGGCTTGGGGAATGTGATGCTCGCGAAAAGCCTCAGTGAAATCCTTCCAGGTAGGAATTTGGCCAGCTGGAAGCATAGCCTCATAGTGCTGCCACCAAAGACTAGCAGGACCTTCCAGGTGATATGTGGCATAAGTGACCTTGTCATCTTCAGCTACGTTCGCGGAACGCAGCTTATGGGTGATGCTACGGAGCCAGTCATCTGCATCGAGTGGCTCAATGGAATGATGAAAGGTGGGTGGGTGCAAGCGGATGAAGTCATGAATGGTCACAGATCCTTTGAACTGATGTGCGGTGTTCTTCTCGATACGTGCCAACAAGCGGTTGGACTTACGCTTGTTCCTCTCCATCTCTAGCATGAACTCTGTCAACGAAGGCTGGTCGGGAGGATCCTCATCCCTACCATCTCCGTGGTTCTGGTTACGAGCAACGGAACTTCGCTTGGCTGATGACATCCTGAGAAACGAATCAAGGACGGAATCAGCAACAACTATGGACTGTAGAATGTACGACAAGGAATTAGTATCACTCGAACTCCTAGGGAAAATCCGGCAGCATAATGGCAGTAAAATGCTCAGAATGAGACATCCTACTAAAAATGGGGTAGTACAACAACTCAACATCACCACTCAAGGTTCTGGGATAGTACTAAACAGACTACACCGGAAGTACTCGAAACTGGGGTATGACTCTGATCAACCAGTCCTATGGAACTACGGAGTAGTAACACGTGATCCTGATAGACGGAAGAGAAGCCTAGTTCCTTAACCCCGTCGGAAAGATAGGATGACTCAGATCAGAAGGTCATGAGGTATAAGGAGTAAAAGAGCCTTACGTTCCATCCCACAATCAATTCCCTTACATAACTAAAGAATTTCTAGACTCAACTTCGACCAGTTTGGCTTGGTAATCCTACAGGCAGTCAGGCTCTGATACCAAAGCTGTCAGGACCCCGACTCGATGCCACATCGATCTAGCATGTAACACCTCATATCGCTTTGCGGCCACACGCACGGTATCCCCACGGGTGTCGCCTTACCTTTGCCCGGGACCGTTTGCGCATTTTGGCACACGTATATGATGGTGTCGCTAGCATCCATATGATAAAGAGCCCGGGCTGACATGGCTAGTCGTAAACCCAAAGTGGCACTAACTTACAGGGACAGGCATTCATGACCCAGCATCGAACGTGTCGGTCATCAGCGAGTGAATCCAGGCTGTAGCACTGCGCCAACAGGACTCCGGTGAACCGGGCTGTAGCGGGCTAGCAGGACTCCGGTATTCATCGCGTGACATTTCCCCGAAGGGACAGACACAGGATCGAAGAAGGACACATGCCGGCCTGCCTAAGTGTTCCGGAGCAGTAGCAAGCTACCAGGGCTCAGTGGAAGCACTAGGAGACATTTCCCGGTAAGAGAGGCTACTAAGAATAAACAACTAGATAGTCAGATCCCACACATAGCAATACACATTACACGTACGCATAACATGCAAGTATGTGCTGTACAACATGGCATCACAGCATAACTCAACAACTCATATAGATAAAGGCTCGGAAGAGCCGTCACAGCATTATTACAAACAGGGGTCACATGACCCAACAGTCAGAGCAATCAAGCAACAAGCGGAAGCATTACATGTCTGAGTACAGACATCTACAAATGAAAAAGGCTGAAGAGCCTGACTATCTACACCATTCGATCAAGATCGTAGCTGAGGTACTAGCTACTAGTCGAAGTCCATGAGAACCCTAGTAAGACCGAAGTCTCCGCTGCAAAAACATAAATAAAGCAATATGAGTACAAAGGTACTCAGCAAGACTTACATCAGATCCTATCATACATGCATCTGTATCAAGAGGTAATGTGGGGTTTAGTTGCAGCAAGCCAGCTTTGACTCTGTGGCTATCCTGTTCTACGACTACCAGAAACTCTTGAGGTGAAACAACGAACACGAGTCCACTAATCACCATACAATACACTACTATGGATTCATCCCCGTCTCCCTACGAGAAGGCCATCCATAGCACTCACACTTGTCTTGAGCATTTTAGAGTATCCCCTTCAAGTTGTCTATGTACCATGTAAGCATCCAAGAAGTCCATAACCGCGGACCCGGCTATTCGAATAGATCATGTTAACCCTGCAGGGGTGTACTTCTTCACACACGCTCTCGCCACTTACCGCCATGTACGCGTCATGTATCTCGGCAACCTTCAAGCGGAAGCCTGGCGAGGGTGTCGGCCACGACCTGACTAACCACACAAGACTCTAGTCCAGGTTTATCGCCTATTCGGGTTCCATCCGCAAGGAGATCCGGCCGGGGTGTCGCTCACGGCCCCAAACGATGTGTACAGGGTTCCCGAGCCCACCATCCGGGTGCCACTCGGTACACCAGGCCACGTGTGCCTAGTCTGTCCCAAGCCCACCCTGCCGGGTGCCACTTGGTAGAAAAATAGCACTACCTACAAACACCAGAAACTAGTTGCGACTCCTGGACAGAGATCAAGTTGGTTAATAAGTCGAGAGGGCTTGGAGCGCCCGGAGCCCAATGTGTGGTAGTATCGAGTCATTGGACAACATACACAGAACTCAGGGCTTAAGGACGGTTCCAGTGAGACAACCCACCATGTACTCCTACATGGCCTCTCACCGCTACCTTTACCAAATCGTGTTCACACACTTCAATCTCAGCATCAGAACATATCGTAACACTCCAATTCATTCCCAATGAATCAGACCTGACTCAACTCTAAGCAATAGCAGGCATAGCATGGTAGGAACACATCAGTGGCTTCAATCAACTCCTACACATGCTAGTGGGTTTCAACTATTTACTGTGGTAATGACAGGTCATGCAAAGGAATGGGTTCAACTACCGCAGCACAAAGTAGCAAATGAATCGTTGTTGTCCTAATGCAATAACTGAGAGCAGGAGCGAGAGAGTAGGGTTTTATCGAGATGAACAAGGGGGTTTGCTTGCCTGGTAAAACAACAAGGGAGGCACTACTTCACAGACAGGTACTCTGGAACGTCTCCGGAGTAGGACCTATCGAGAAGGAACGGTGCCGGCAATCAATACACCATCATATGCAACAATATGATGCATGAACATGGCATGTAGATGTGATGCTGTTTGAGCTAATGCATCTAATAAACATTTGGTTTAAAGTCCATTTGAACCAAAGGTTCAAATGCATTACTAAATTAAGTCTCTTAATATGCCATAATGTGTTTTCTCATATTCAGCATGTATAAGTTGGTTTGTCATGCATGAAACTAGTACAGATGGAAAGATTGCATTTTTCTGATAATTTTTCATATATAAATTATTTTAATCTGAGCTACGGTTGAATTGTTATGAATTTTTGAAGTTTAAATCATTTTCTGGATTTTCTGAATTATTTTAACTCCAGAAAATATATAATTGCGTCAGCATGACGTCATCACTACATTAGCGGGTCAACGCGGCTGTCCAGGTCAAATCTGACGTGTGGGACCCACACGTCAGTGACAGGGGGGTTAACAGGGGTTAATTAGTTTAATTAAAAGGTTAGGGGGGGTCGGGCCCACTGGTCAGCGACCCTGGGGGTCATACCCGGTCAACTCGCCGGCGTTTAGCCGCCGGCGAGGCCGAGCGCGGCGGAGGGGCTCGGGATCGCCGTTCCGGCGACCATTCGGGCGGCGGAGACCACCCACGCGAAGCCCGCGCTCACGCGCATCCAGTGGAACACGCGGAAGGCTGCGGGGGCGGCGGAGCTCGCCGGAGCAGAGCTCAAGGCGGCGGCCGGAGTTCGGGCGCGAGCGGGATCGGGCGGCGGGGCACGGGGAGGCCACCTGAGGGGCTCGGCGGCACCCTCGTGGCACCAGGAGCGCTAATGGATGCTTGGTTTGGGCGAAGACGGGCCGAGACGGCGGCGGCGACATGGACGGCGGCGAGAGGCTTCGGCCATGGTGGGGAACGGCGCTACGGCGTGGATACGAGGGGGAGAAGAAAGGGGAACGGCGGCGAAGCTCACCGCGATCACGCAGAGCAGCACAGCGGGGTCGGGGGAGACCTGGTGACGGCGAATCGACGTCGTCGGACGGCGGAGCCCGAGGAGGAAGACGGTGGCGATGGCGGCTACACAGGGCGTCCGGAGGTTCGTGGCTCGACGAGGAGGTGGAGGGGGTTGTGGCGGAGCTCGGAAGCGTGTCGGGGAGGCGAGGGGAGGCCGGTGGCCACGGCAACGGCGAGCGATGGCGGCGGCAGCGCTCGGGTGCGCTCGGGGAAGAGAGAACCAGGGAGGAGGGAGAGCGAGAGGGAGGGGAAAAGGACCGGGGCGGCTGCGTGGCGTCGTTCCAGTCCATCCAGAGCGACGAGGGGAGGACAGGCAGGCAGGGAGGGAGGAGGCGTGGCGTGGTGGCGCGCGCGCGCGCCGGGCACGCTCCGTTCCCCTGTCGGGGAGGAAGACGACAGAGGAGGGGGGCCAGGTGGGCTGGGCCGCCTGCTGGCTGGGCCGGCCTGCTGCGGCTGGGCTGCACAGGGGAAGCCCCAGGTAAGCACAGGTGAGGTTTTCCTGTTTTATTTCCCTTTTTCTATTTTTTCTGACATTTGTTTGGTTTAATAAAAATACCAAACCATTTTATTTTATTATGCCAATTTTTGGTAGGGGCTAATGGTATTATTCCAGAGCTCCTCAACAAATGGCACAATTTTTGGACATATAAAATATATATAACATTTATATATCCAAGCAAATAATTATTGTATTAATTCCAAATGTCCAAAATAAAATACTTATGAGGTCCTGACAATATTGGTTTGATTTTTATCTCTGTCCAATATTTTCAGAGGGCAACATGAGCATTTTCTTGGACCCTTTTGGAGAAATTTTTATTTGGGTCATTTTCAAAATGATTCTGAGGGTTCCACCAATCCTCATTTCAAATTTAAATGAAATTTAAATATGATGCACAAATGGCTAGCTAGTCTAGGTCATACCAGACTAGGGATGTGACATAAGGGTCTAAAGGCCCACAGACGATTTAGGGCCCATGGTGATAAGCCACCATGAGGGCGCAACTTGTATTGTAAGGTAGAAATAACTAGTCACCGAGCCGGACACTGTTTATGAGCCGGCCGGGACTCTATAAGCCGTAGGGCGTCAACCCATGTATATAAGGGGACGACCCGCTGGCGGCTTAGGGACAAGAAACAATAGATCGAGAACCGGGCATAGCGTATCTCGCTCCCTGGTCATCGAAACCTCAAGCAATACCATCCCAACTAGACGTAGGCCTTCCTTCACCGTAAGGGGCTGAACTAGTATAAACCTAGCGTGTCCTTTGTCTCGATTAACCCCTTTAAGCTTCCTAGTTGCGATGGCTCCACGATCAAGTCCTTGCAAGAGGACATCTGTCGTGACAATTCCACGACAGTTGGCACCCACCATGGGGCCAGCGCACGGTGGATTCGAGTTCTTGAAGGGCAGCTTTGAAGGGCTCAAGGGATACGCAGTCGGCCGGATGACCAAGAGTCGTCGCGGCAAGATCTACATCGATGACGAAGGCTGGGGCCCCGACGCCGGTTCAATTGAGTACGGTTACCGGGTCCCCTTTGACGGAATTCACGTCTTCATCGGCCGAATTGGTGAGCCGGGCCCTGAGCTGGACAACTGCACCGACCTCGTCGAGACGGCTCAGCGTGCGAAACCCGCCCGAGCTCAACCCGTCGTGAAGCGTGCCTTTGTGGGTTGTATCCATGGAGGTGAACTTCCTGAAGGATCTGAAGGTGATGGTGAGCCGGCCGTCCTCTCTGACGGTGATTCATCCGCCGGCTCAACAGATTCTCTATATCAAGTTCAAGATGGCGTGCTTGGGGGCTGTTCCAATGGCAGCACTATTCCTGACCTCTCAGAGTCGCCAAACCGGGCAGGAGTCTTCATGGTTGGTACTCAACCCGGTCAAAATTCTACGCCTTCAGCAGCGATAACGTACGGGTTAGGAGCAGCCGGGGCAGGAGGCCCTGTGCGCTCACCAGCTCAGGTACTGATGGATCTCATGGATAAGCTTACGGCTTTGTTAACTGTTACAGTCATCCCTGCGAACCAATCTGAGCATGAGGTTGAGGTAGCTCAGGTTCACGACCTGAGATCACCCGGGTCAAAGAAACCTTAGCAGCTGAGGACGCTAGATTAGCAGCAGAGCGGGTGACTTTGGACGTACGGGCACAGCAACTTCAGGCAGAAGCCTTGCAGCTCACGTTGAGCCTAAACGCAACTAATGAGGTAATGAGGAGGAGACATCAGAAAACTCAGTCCCGTTTACCTCAGAATTATGATCCTCAGAATCTCTTTGCTACACCCAAGGCCGGCCCAAGTAACCCGCCAGGTGTGAATCAGCTTATTACATCCGGAGCGGGAGGTCTAGTCCGGCCTCAGGGGATGGCACCGCCTCACGGCAATATGGCACCGCCCAATTATGTACCAATACCGCAGGGTCACTTCTCAAACCCCATGGAGAACTTAATCGCAGCATCAGCATGTTTGGCGGCTCTCCCGGTAGATGGGGATGATCCGAGAGTGGTGGAAACCCGGAAGATCAGAGAACTTGTCCAAACAGCCCTGGCTCAGCAAGAAACCTACTCCTACAGCCGGGATAGGATTCACTCGACTCTCCGCCCTGGTTAGCTCCACCTCGTCAAAATTGGAGCCCGAGTTACAGTAGACACATGGAGTCAGAGGCCTTGTCAAGTAACGCTCAGCGCCGGAACCAGCCCGGCGGGTATAACCCGGTTCAGGATCGGATACGTCAGGAGGACGAGTGGGTGGCTCAGCTGGCGGCTCAACTAGCAGCCCAACAGAACTCACCGGCTTGCCCGACGATTTCCGTTGAAGCGGGAGTTGCTACTAGAACCGGAGGAGTTCCTTGTCTGGTACCAGCTCTGCGTAATGTACGCCTACCCAAGGATTTCAAGGGGCCCTAGAAGGTGCCGAATTATACGGCCGATTTACAGCCTGGGGCATGGATTGAAAGTTATGAGATGGCTATGGAGCTGCTAGAGGTTAGTGATGAGGCGATGGCTAAATATTTCACCATGATGCTGGACGGAACGGCCCATTCTTGGTTAAAGGGTTTGCCACCCAACTCCATTAGTTCATGGGCAGAGCTAAAAGCCCGTTTCATCCAGAACTTCAAAGATACTTGCAAGCAGTCTATGTCAATTGTGGATCTGACAAATTGTAAGCAGGAAGAAGGTGAATCTACGACTCATTGGGTGCGCCGGGTCAAGGATATAATACATTCGTCTGACAAGATGGATGCCGGCTCAGCAGTTCTCATGCTGGAGAAGAATTGCTGCTTTGAGCCTCTGAGACATAAGCTGGGGCGCCTTAAGCGTGATTGCAACGATATGGGGACGCTGATGGCGGCTTTAGTCAAGTATGCTGATTCTGATAGTATCAAGGATCCCGCGTCTGATGAGGAAAAGACAGGGAAGGGAAAGAAGAACGGTAATGGAAAGGGTCAGCAACATAACCCGGCGAGTCAAGGAGGCAATAAGCGTAAGGCGGACAGTAACCCAGAATTTGTGGCCAATGCACAGGGTAACAATCAGAAGCACAAAGGAAAGCCACCCCAGTTTGGTGGGTCAGGTCCGTCTCTCGAGCAACTACTCAATGAACCATGCCCGAAACATGGCACTCGGGAACGACCAGCGACTCATTTATGGAAGGATTGTGCAATCATGAAAGCTTTCAAGAATTCTAACACATTTGATGGCAATCAAGGCCCAGGCGGCGGTTCAGGAGCCGGCGGCTTTCATGGCCCGGGCGGTGGTTCAGGATCCGGTTTTCAGGGAAACCAGGGTGGTTATAATCAACAGCAGTCTGGTCAAGGAGGTCAGCAGCAGCAGCAGTCGGGTTATCAGAGCCATCCAAAACAGTTAAGCAGTGGGCAGTATCACGTGTTCACCACAAGTTTGTGTAAACGTGATCAGAAAGTTCATAAGAGGGCTGTGAATTCTGTTGAACCGGCAGTCCCTCGTTACTTGAGGTGGTCGGAACAGCCTATTGTCTGGAGCAGGGAGGATCACCCTCCCCGGGTTGATAATCCGGGTCAACTGGCCCTAGTGGTGGCACCGCAAGTTGGTGGTTATAAGTTTACTAAAGTGCTCATGGATGGAGGTAGCAGCATCAACATCCTCTATTACGAGACCTTTCGGCGCATGGGCTTAACTGACAAGAATTTAAAGACTTCCAACACCGTCTTCCATGGAGTGGTGCCCGGTAAGTCGGCGTATCCTGTGGGGAAGATTGAGCTAGAGGTGGCCTTCGGAGACGAGCATGATTCTAGGGCGGAAAAGTTAACTTTTGAGGTGGTCAAAATCAAGAGTCCATATCACGCTTTGTTCGGGCGGCCGGCCTATGCCAAATTCATGGCACGGCCGTGTTATGTGTATCTACAGCTCAAGATGCCGGGTTACAAGGGTACCATCACTGTGCATGGAAGCCGAAAGGTGGCCCTGGAGTGTGAAGAGGGCGATGCGGCTTACGCCGAGTCTGTCTGTGCAGCAGAGGAGCTCAAATTTTATCAAGATAACGTTGACCCGGCAGATATGACTTCTCTCAAGAAGCCGACTACGGAGCATGACCCGGCCATGAAGTTTAAATCGGCTGCAGAGACTAAGCTTGTTGATTTCACTCCAGGCGATTCATCTAAGCAATTCAGCATCAGTGCCAACTTGGATCCTAAATAGGAAAGCGCGCTCATCGAGTTCATCCGTGAGAACCGGGACATCTTTGCATGGAAACCTTCTGACATGCCGGGTGTACCGAGAGAACTCGCTGAGCACACTCTTAATATTGATCCGAAGTATAAGCCGGTCAGGCAATTTCTGCGGCGATTCAATGAAGAGCGACGAAAAGCTATAGGAGAAGAGGTCGCCCGGCTCTTGGCGGCTGGGTTTATTGTTGAAGTTTTTCACCCAGAATGGTTGGCTAACCCGGTGCTCGTACTCAAGAAAAACGGCACCTGGCGGATGTGTGTGGATTACACGGACCTAAATAAGGCTTGTCCGGCTGATCCTTTTGCTCTCCCCCGTATTGATCAAATCATTGATGCTACGGCAGGTTGTGCACGTTTGAGTTTTTTGGATGCTTATTCTGGCTATCATCAGATCAAGATGGCAGTTAAGGACCAGGAGAAAACGGCTTTCATCACCCCGTTCGGAGCCTTCTGCTATGTGTCTATGCCGTTTGGGCTCAAGAGTGCCCAGGCAACTTATCAACGGTGTGTACAGAATTGTCTTCACGATCAGATTGGGCGCAATGTTCATGCTTATGTGGATGACATAGTAGTGAAATCCAGAGAGGCGGAAACCTTGATATCTGATCTCAGAGAAACCTTTGACAATCTCCGGGTTTACAAAATGATGCTTAACCCGGAGAAGTGTGTATTTGGTGTGCCTGCAGGCAAGCTTTTGGGATTCTTGGTCTCAAACAGGGGCATCGAGGCTAATCCGGAGAAGATTAAGGCAATCACTTCTTTGGCTAAACCGGCATGTATTAATGATGTTCAGCGATTGGCGGGTCGTGTTGCCGCTTTGAGCCGGTTCATAAGCCGGTTAGGTGAGAAGGCCCTACCGCTGTACCAATTAATGAAGAAGGCAGACACCTTTGTCTGGAGTGATGCCGCTAATGCTGCTTTTGAGGATTTGAAGAGGCAGTTATCTGAGCCGCCGGTTCTTGCGGCTCCCATTGACAAAGAGCCTTTGCTGTTATATGTGGCTGCTAATTCACGAGCCGTCAGTGTGGCGATTGTGGTAGAGCGCAAGGAGGCTGGTAAGGAACATCCGGTTCAACGGCCGGTTTATTATGTCAGTGAGGTACTCATCGAGTCAAAGCAAAGATATCCTCATTGGCAGAAACTTGTTTACGGGGTGTTCATGGCAAGCCGGAAGCTGAAGCAATACTTCCAAGGTCACCCTATCACTGTGGTAAGTTCTGCCCCCTTGGGAGACATTATTCAGAACAGAGAGGCTACAGGACGAGTCGCCAAATGGGCCATCGAGCTCGGGCCTCATGGTCTGAAGTACGCGCCGCGCACTGCCATTAAGTCTCAAGCTTTGGTGGATTTCATCAACGACTGGACAGAGCTACAGGCACCTGAGGAGAAGCCCGATAACACTTATTGGATTATTCACTTTGATGGGTCCAGACAGTTGGAAGGCTCAGGGGCTGGAGTTGTATTAACTTCCCCTCGAGGTGACAAATTTTGTTATGTGCTCCGGCTTATGTTTCCTTGCACTAACAATGCAGCTGAGTATGAGGCCCTGCTCCATGGTCTCCGGATGGCCAAAGAGATGAACTTGAGCCGGGTAAGATGCTTAGGAGACTCAGACCTTGTGGCTCAACAGGTGTCAGGCAAGTGGGACTCTAAAGATCCCCTCATGGCGGCTTACCGTCGTGAAGTCGATGTTGTGGCTGGATATTTCAAGGGTTACTTAGTGGAACACATTGATCGAAGGAAGAATGAGGCGGCGGATGCCTTAAGCCGGCTGGGGTCTCAGCGTAAGCCGGTGCTGCCTAACACCTTTCTTGATGTTTTGCATAATCCTTCTGTTAAGTTACCTACAGAAGAAGATCTGGCAATACCAGACCCGGAGGCACAGCTGGTGGCGGCTCTCCACGTTACCCCGGATTGGACAGTGCCTTATTTGGCTTACATGACCCGGGGAGAGTTGCCGGAGGACGAGACCTTGGCAAGACAAATCGTCCGCCGGTCCAAGTCCATGACAATTGTCAATGGCGAGTTACATCATTACAGCGTCACTGGAGTGATTCAACGTTGCGTGTCACCTGCAGAGGGTCAGGAGATCCTTCGTGAAATTCATGAAGGTGATTGTGGTCATCACGCCGGCTCAAAATCTCTTGTGGCCAAAGCCTTCCGTCATGGGTTTTATTGGCTGACGGCTCATGCTGATGCGGAAGACCTGGTCAGTAAATGTGACGGATGTCAGAAATTCTCACGACGAGCCCATGTGCCGGCTCAAGAATTGAGGATGATTCCAATTACCTGGCCGTTTGCAGTCTGGGGGCTTGATATGGTCGGGCCTTTCAAGAGATCTAAGGATAAAAAGACTCACCTCTTGGTGGCGGTTGACAAGTTCACAAAGTGGGTGGAGGCGGAGCCAGTCAGTAAGTGTGATGCAGCCACAGCAGTCCAGTTTATGAAAAAGGTGATTTTTCGCTTTGGTTTTCCACACAGCATCATAACTGATAATGGTACTAACCTTTCCAAAGGAGCTATGGAAGAGTTCTGTCAACGAGAGCATATCCGGCTTGACGTTTCAGCTGTAGCTCACCCTCAATCAAATGGTCAAGCAGAACGAGCCAATCAAGAAATCTTGAAGGGTATCAAGCCCCGGCTCTTGGTCCCTTTACAGCGGACGCCGGGTTGTTGGGTGGAGGAGTTACCTTCTGTACTCTGGAGCATCAATACTACACCTAACAGATCTACGGGTTACACGCCTTTCTTTATGGTGTATGGAGCAGAGGCGGTCCTGCCAAGTGACATCCGTCACGATTCACCCCGTGTGGCGGCTTATGTTGAGGAAGACAATGAAAAAGCTCGGCAAGATGCACTTGACCTGTTGGATGAAGAGCGAGACTTGGCAATAGCCCGCTCGGCGATTTACCAGCAAGACCTGCGTCGCTACCACAGCCGCCGGGTTAAGTCCAGAACCTTTCAGGAAGGCGACTTAGTGCTCCGACTCATCCAGGATCAATCTAACATGCACAAGCTATCCCCTCCTTGGGAAGGACCCTTTGTGGTCAGCAAGAATCTGAACAATGGATCATACTACCTTATCGACGTTCGAGAGCACAAAGACTCACGTAAGTCGGAGGAGGAGACCCGTCGGCCGTGGAATATCGCTCATCTTCGGCCTTATTATACTTGAGCCGTCGGCTCTAATGTGTATATACTTATACTATGTATATTATATAAAGCAATAAAGCAGGACCTCTGTCCTTTTTTCCACTCCCAAAAAGGTTTATGTGTTTTTCCTTGTCAGGTGGTGGAGATAACCAAGGAGAAGCGGATTATATCTGAATCCGGCTTTCCTTTGGTCCGGCTTATGATCATATCTGAATCTAGCCGTTGATCACTTGGGGGCTTCCTGTTCAAACATAGGTCGTATTCGAACCAAAGAGAACATAGCTGTCGATACCCGCTTGATCGGCATACTGCCAAACCCACTTGGGGGCTTCTTGATCATATCTGAATCATAGCTTAACTCCTTTTGGGTCTGACGTGGATCGTATTCGAATCAGCGTCATTAAACAACTCTTATGGTCACTTGGGGGCTTCCTGTTCAAACATAGGTCGTATTCGAACCAAAGAGAACATAGCTGTCGATACCCACTTGATTGGCATCGCCACAGCCACTGGGGGCTAACAGATCGTATCCGAATCTTAGCTCAACCCCTTTGGAACGGGTCACTGATCGTATTCGAATCAGAAACCCTTGAATTTTGTTCATCATATTTTACAAGTGCCAACATTAGGTATCTTGTGACCCTCTTGAAGATACAATGGAATACATTACAATCTTCCAGAATTAATGTTAGTTACATCAGGTTGTTAAGAACCAGGTGAACTTATATGTGCCAATTTTCAGGAGTTAAGTTTACCCTCAGGGGTTGGTTTATATAAGCCGGAAAAAACAGCTGTGAGCACTACAGGGCAATGCAAGGTATTTTTGCAAAGGACATAACAGATTCATACAAACTACAAAGAGAATAATGGCGGCGGCTTATGCAAGTATTAAGGGCCATAAGCATGCGCAAAGGCATAGCAAAACTCAAGGTATCTTCTACTTTGTTACAAGACTCCCCGAGTCTGAATGATGCATTGTTTTCTACGATGACATAAGCAGGTGGCGCCTGACAAGCTACTCTTGGGGTTGACTTGAAGCCCCCGGGTTATCCTTCTCCGTCTCTCCGCCGGCTGCTTTGTCCTGGAAGGATGATGAGGCCCAGTCAATGCCACTCAAGGCTTCAAACTCAGCTTCATCATCTATTAAACCGGTTGGGTCGACTTCAGGAGCAAAGGTGTGCTTACGGGTTGGAGGGATCAAGCTGACATCGTCGTAATGCGGCATGGGGATTCTCCGATTCTCCTTGTCATAACCCGGCTGACACTTGGTGAGGTCAGTATCGTTCCCAATAAGAGTAGCCACCGGACGTATATCCTTCACACAGGCGGTGAAATCCTTATCATTAAACACGGTGCCATCTTCCTTTAAACTTGGATACCCAAGAGCAATATCAGCGGGGTCTAGTTCTGGAAGCCACGCCTTGGCCCGGCTCAATGCGGCTATAGCTCCGGCTCTTGCAGATGCTCGTCTTAACTCTTGGATTCGCTGAGGTAGCACAGCAAGCCGCTTCAGCACATCTTGCAGGAGATAAGGAACATCGTTTGATAAAGCCACAACGGCCAGAGCACGTTGTGACCCGGTGTAGAGTTGTTCCACCAGAGTATAAACCGCCTTCAGCTTGATCACCATGTTCTGCTTAAGATTTGTGCTCCTGGGGCCTGCGTTATTAAGCATAAGGTGAGTCAGAGGAGACAACTGAAATGGTCATTCAAGGAGTTTTGCAGTGTTTAAGGTTTGAGTAAGTCACTCACCGAAGATTGCTGAAACCATTCGAGATATCTGGCGCTTTAAGTCGGACAGTTCGGCTGTTGCTTCCGCAAGCGATGCCTCTGCTGTCTCGGCCCGGGTCACCAGTGCGGCCTTTTCATCAGCCCAAATTTTCTTCTCCGATTCAAAATTTTGCTTCAACTTCTCTTGTTCAGAGACGCTGAATTCAAATTTGGAGTTGGCCTTTTCAATTTCACTTTCCTGGGTTGCCAGGCGATTCTTCAAATCAGCAATCTCCGATTCAAATTTACTTATGGTGGCCTGCATTGCACCGGATAGTAGTAAAAGTTACGGTAAGTACTATTAAGTCCCAAGCACTTTGCAAGCAAAGATACTTGACACTTGGGGGCTAATGTATACCGAAGCTTTCTAAATTATTAAGCCGGTCCTGAATATTAAGTCCCAAATACCTTGCAAGCAAAGATTTTTGGCACTTGGGGGCTAATGTATATCGCAAGTTAAAGGTATTGTGTTACATCCGGTTCAATTATTTTTTCTTTAAGCCGGGCAAGTAGCTCTAACAATTTTTCTAAGTCTACAGCATATTTATTCATAAGCAATAGACTTGGGGGCTGGTACAGTAAGTGTGATTGAAAGTAAGCTAGCATAAGTCATACCTCAGATTTTTGCTGTATCTGCTTCACCATGTCAATTTCCAGGTCACGGCTGCTTTGTACTTGATTGATATAGCCGGAGACAATCTCTCCAATACTCAAATGAGTATAGTCAGCGACGTCCAGCTTGGCCTTCCGGCGTTCCACCAATTCCTCTTTAGAACACTTGGCAAGTACAGACGGCTGTGCCGGCTCAACAAACTGAGTCTTGAGAATTTCAACTTCCTGATCATTTGCCTTGGCGGGGCTAGGAGCCTCCGGGTTACCAGAATCGTTGAAGGTTTGTTCAGTAGGCGGGTCAGAGGAAGATATAGGAACATCATGAGACGGTTGAGGCGGCGGCTCGTGAGCAGAGGCATCAGGAGCAGCTGTGCCCAGCTCTGGTTCAGTCACAACCGGCTCTTGGGGCGGCTTATTCTTTTTTGCCCTTTTGCTGGGCTTTACTTGCACACTGTGGAAAAGGTAGACAGGTTAAATACAGCAAATATGAGTAAAATAAAGCATAAGGTACAACAAGTTTATATTACCCGGGAGCAGTTTTGAAGGCTGGCATGTTGGACTGCATAGACTCACCGGAGGAAGGTGAAATATCCTGATAGTTGGAGTCAGAATAATTGAGAGGCTAACAAATGAAACCCGCCAAAGGAAAAAGAAGGTGTAAATCGGAGATAACCTCAGTCTGGCGTTTCCTGGTCACATCAGGTAAGCCGGAGGAGAGTTCCGCGTCTTTGCTGGTCCGGGTCTGCCTCCGGCTCTCATAAATCTGTCGCTTCAAAAGAAAGTCAGGATCTTGGTAAGCCAAAGGATGTGAAAATCTTACTTTCCGGGTTACTCTTCGAATTTTCTGACGCGGCCGAAGCTCGGAGTCGGAGGAGATTACAATTACCTCTTCCTCGACGGGTTGGCTGTTGCCCGTGTCTTCCTGAAAGAAGGTTAGCATCAGTAAGGTAGAAATAAAGGAGAAAGGGAAATTCAAAGGTTACCTCTTCCTCATTATCATCAGTATCATCAAGCTGAAACAGCTCAGAGGCGCTTGGCTTCCTTTTCCTTGAGGTGGTGGGCTTGGTGGTTTTCTTTTCGGCTCTCTTGGCCGCCCTGGCTTTCTTGGCCGCCTCATGATCATATTGCGTGTTCCAGAAGCTATCATTTGCCTGTAAAAGGTTATAACTGGTTATGCGTAAGAATACAGCCTAACATGATAAAACATAACCCGATGGCTGGAAACTTACTGCAGGGGCCGGGTTCTTCTGGCAAAAAGGTAGTAAGCCGAAGGCGTTACTATTCACTGTGCCCTCTTTCAACAAGGACTGAGTTGTAGCTTCCACTACGTCATCTGGTAAGTCGTCAGGGTTATGACGTTGAGGGTCATCCTTCTCGCCTGAATAATTACACATTAAGCCGGGGCGGCGGCTTAACGGAATTATTCTCCAAGCAATCCAGACTCGGACCAAGTCAATGCCATCTAAGCCGTTCCCTAAAAGAGCTTTAATCCTCTTGATTTTGGGGGTGAGTGGCAGGCGTTCAATAGCTGTCAACTTATCCGGCAGCGGGTGAGTAGGTTCAAGGCGCAATGCGCGGAAGCCGGGCAGTGGATTTTCGCCAGCCGGAGAAGTATCTTGGCAGTAGAACCATGTCTGGTTCCAGTCCTTTGGATGACTCGGCAATTCAGCATAAGGGAACAGGCAGTCTCTCCGCCTTTGAATTGATATGCCACCAAGCTCCAGACTGGGCCCGTTGGCCCGTTCATTCTGCCGGTTCAAATAGAACAATTCCCTGAACAGAAGTAGGCTGGGTTCTTCTCCAAGGTAGACCTCACAGAAAACTTGAAAGTTGCAGATATTTGACATGGATTTGGGCCCGATGTCTTGAGTTCTTAAGTCAAAGAAGTGCAAAACGTCTCTACAGAATTTTGAACCGGGAGGAGCAAATCCCCGGCTCATGTGATCGGTAAAAATGATCACCTCCCCTTCCTTGGGTTGAGGTTTCTCTTCAGACGGGTCAGGAGCACGATAATACATGACGTCCTTCTTGGGCAGATGGCCGGACTTCACAAACTCTGACAGTTTGCTCTCCATAACAATGGATGGGACCCAGTTGCAGGTAATCGGAGGTTTAACAGCTTTGGGTGCCGTTGAGTAAATTGAAGCCTACAACAAGATAAAGGAAATTTTCCGGTTTATTATAACCCGGAGAATAAGCATTATTGGGTTGTCTGAGATGGCGGCTTAAGTAGGGGCCTAATGACATACAGGTGGTTGTGTGATAATGTTTAAACAACTGCAGGTATTAAAGATGATGAAAATTGTCTTAAGTCGCCAAAAGCAGGCAGTGCTGACAGTCAGTATTATCTTAAACCGGTCACATGAACTACTATGGCTGAAACAGAGTCAACAGAGGCAGTTTTTGGTTAAGTGTGGAACAAACAGGTTTCACAAGTTGCAATCATTTTTTTGGATCAAACGATGCTCTGGGAAGGAAAAAATTCTGGACCTAAAGCAGTACAGGGAAGTTCATATACTCGAGGAGGGCTTCCAAAAACAAGGAAATGAGATCTGTTTTCATACAGAATAAGCACAAAACATCCTCTGCGGCAGTTCTATGTTATTTTTACGATCTGAGCAAGGGATTAGAGGTGAGAGCTAATGGGGGTTTGCATCGGGCGGCGGTGAACGTCGACGAACTAAAAAACAGTACCAATGCAGATCTGAGAAAGGGGATAAAAAGAACTCACAGATGCGGACGAGCTGCGGAGGGTCGCCATCATTTTCGGGTCCGAATCAGGGTGATGCAGCGGCCTGAGTCGATGAAGACGAGGGGTTCGATGGCGGCGGCGGCAGAGCTGGAGCAGCGAAGAAAGGAGGTGCGAGGAAGAAGACGACTGAAGAATGAGAATGGGGAAGGACCTAGGTCGCGCCTATTTATAAGGAAGGACCGACCAAGACGGCGCAAAAAACGAGGAGACCAAAGCATCATTATCCAGCGGCCCCGACGCCTCGATTCTCAGGATGGTCAGTAAAGGCAAAGATTCGTTGGAGGACATGATGGATTAAAATATGAAATTTATTGAAGATGACGTCACAGAGATTTGACCCGGATCCAGATGATGACGTCACGGCGGGTTAGAATTTCTGCACAAAACAGAGGACTAAGGGCTAGTTTATAAGGTTTTTTTAAGATTGACATGAATCGGTTCAAATCAATCTGGGGCCTAATGTTGGGGATATAATTATGTACGTAAGCCGGCCAGGAGGGGCCGGGTTACGCAAAGAGAAGCCCATCTGAAGCCCAAGACCAAGATGTGAAGATGGCGGTTCAGTAAAGGGTCTAAAGGCCCACAGACGATTTAGGGCCCATGGTGATAAGCCACCATGAGGGCGCAACTTGTATTGTAAGGTAGAAATAACTAGTCACCGAGCCGGACACTGTTTATGAGCCGGCCGGGACTCTATAAGCCATAGGGCGTCAACCCATGTATATAAGGGGACGACCCGCTGGCGGCTTAGGGACAAGAAACAATAGATCGAGAACCGGGCATAGCGTATCTCGCTCCCTGGTCATCGAAACCTCAAGCAATACCATCCCAACTAGACGTAGGCCTTCCTTCACCGTAAGGGGCTGAACTAGTATAAACCTAGCATGTCCTTTGTCCCGATTAACCCCTTTAAGCTTCCTAGTTGCGATGGCTCCACGATCAAGTCCTTGCAAGAGGACATCTGCCGTGACAATTCCACGACAAAGCGGGTCTCTTATATATATATATATATATATATGGGCGTTTTTTCCTAAGTCACAACTCTTGCTATTCTGAGGTGTTTGCTCTAATGAGTTGTAAATTTAAGTCATGTGGTGCTCTGATTCTTTTGAACTACTTTTCTGCATGCTTATTCCTCAAGTACCTTAATGCACGCATGATGATCTCGTCAGAGTCCATATTTCATCATGCATTTAAAATTCTTCATACCATATGTCAAATGCGTGTATGAATTACACGATATAGGGGGAGATCTCCATGATTCTAATCAACAATGTGCATTTGCTATTCAAGGCAAATTCCTCAAATATGCACATCTTTAGGGGGAGTTCTTCAATATCTTGCAATCAAATTCCTCAATATCAGTATTTGCACTTCATATGTTTATCCCCGTTGAAAACTTAACCTATTTGTCATCAATCACCAAAAAGGGGGAGATTGTAAGTGCATCTAGTGCCCCTTGGTTATTTTCGTGTATTGAAGACTTATAGGTTAAGGGACTAATGTGTTTGTGAGTATACATGGGTTCTATCAGTCTACGAGGAGTTTGATATTTACGATGAAAATCTACCCCTAAAAATGAATGTCTTCAGTTGAAGACTTTGGTTTTCTTGAAGACTTTGAAAGTGAGGAAATTGGTGTGACCTTGAAGACTTGATATTCATGCGAGTATTATGAAGCGTGAAGATTTTTGTTTTCGTAGTTTCATTTTCTCTTTCTTGAGTCATAGGAAACACCGTACTGTTAAAGGGGGTTGAGGTAAAACTAAGCAAAAGTTTCCAAGTGATGCTCATCTCAAAATCCTACACCTACCCAATCTTTTCGAGTGAAGCCATTGGAAATCTCATAGTTCAGTCAATTTCTTCAGTGACAGAGACGAAGATCTTCTGGTCTCTGAGGAATTTGTTCTGGCTGGGGAGTTAGGAATTAGCTAGTGCGGGTTGCCTACAAGTGAGGACCATGATAGCCCTGAGGAATTTGATACTCAAATTTCGGACTGTTGTTGTGCTATGCACCAACTGTCCCAAAATATCTACCCACCTAACTGTCATATCATTGAAGGGCATTTATGCCTTATCATGTCGGGCTGCTCCCTAGCTATAAATAGCCACCCCCTACAACCACTAGTTGGTTGGATGCTCCGAGAGAAACTGACACTTGTCATTGAGAGCATCCTATCCTCTGAGGACTTTGAGCAAAAATCATCAAGTGAGGAAGAACCCAAACCTAAACACCTACAAACCCAAAGTGATTGAGCATCACCGAAGAGATTGTTCCTGTGTGGAACTGATGCTTGTTACCTTTGAGGATTGCACATCCTCCAGACGGCTAGGCGTCATGGTCTAGAGCATCCAAGAGGAAATTGTGGATCGCCGAGTGACCGAGTCTGTGAAGGTTTGGAAGTCACCTGAAGACTTACCACGAGTGATTGGGCAAGGTCTGTGTGATCCTAGGTCAAGGAGAATACGATGAGGACTGTGTGTCCTCAGTTTTAAATACCTAGCCGCTCCAACCAGACGTATAACTGTCACAGCAGTTGGAACTAGTCTACCAAATCATCGTCTTCACCAAGCTACTGGTTCTATTTCCTCAACCCTTTCATTTCCTCATTCATGTGTTGATGAACTTGTCTGTTACTGTTTGAAGACTTTGACTGAAGACTTCCTCAATTTCCTCAATCCTAATTCTTCAGTCATTTTGTCTTCAGCCTGCTTATCCTGTTTACACGCTACTTGTGCTCTGTGCTTGTTTCATTTCATCATGATGACTGTGTTACTGCCATGTTATGCTTGCACCCAAGTACTTATTCTGCTGCCAGTAGTTCGTTAGTTAGGAAATTCCTCACCTAGAATTTCCTCAGTGATGAATTTGTAAAAATCGCCTATTCACCCTCCTCTAGTAGATATAACACACTTTCACACCTCCAATCTTGCTTTCCTCCGAGGCCAACCTTTGGGTCATCGCCCGCCGGTGTAAAGATGCATAGGGTCTTTTAATTCACAAGAGTAATCCGCATGTCGTATATTTGGATGTCTTATAACAAACTCTATTCTTCCATATTTAATGGATGAGGTAAAGCTTTTGCCTCCATTTTAAGAATAAAAAAACCCTCCACGGTCGGCACTTTTTCGGGTGAAAATCAAATACCCGCTAAAAAGGTGAAAATCAAAATACTGCTAAATAGAGGCTCGCTGCATGCAGCGTCCCTGGTTTCAGCAGCTCTACCTTTGCTTCGTCTCGGAAAAACTATTGAATATATGAGAAAATTACTATGAGGTTTAATCCGAACAAACAGTAAATAAATCATGATGATGAAAATAGAGATTAAACTAATCACGCGGACTACCATAGTAGATGAACAAATCAAATCTAGGGCACATACTAGAACTATGGATTCTAGCACGATCTCGAACAAGAAGGACAAGATCACATACGGTGCAGCGGGAGCAGGGCCACCAGCGTTGATGTTGTCACCCATGTCGTTGAGGAGGAGGTTGCTGAGGTCGGGGAAGAAGTCATCGACGATGAAGTCATCGCTGCTAGGAGTCACGCGAGTGCACTCCTCAAAAACCCGATCACCCCTCTCCCGTACAGGATCACGAGAGGCGGGATTCCGGAGGCCTACTGTCTTCTCGTGGTGCACGCCGAAAGGAGGGATGGAGAAAACCTGCTTGGCGACACAATGATTTGGAACGGTGGTGTGGAACCATGCGATACGGCTATGGCTAGGTGAAAGGATCGATATAGTTGACTAGAGGGGGGCTGAATAGGCAACTAACAATATTTAGCTTTTCTTTACAAATTAAACTTTGCGTCAAAGTAAGTTGTCTAGATATGCAACTAGGTGAGCAACCTATATGATGCAACAACAACAAGCACACAAGCAAGCAAAGGATACAACACAATATAAGCTTGCACAAGTAAAGGTAAGAGATAACCAATAGCGGAGCCGGTGGAGACGAGGATGTGTTACCGAAGTTCCTTCCCTTTGAGAGGAAGTACGTCTCCATTGGAATAGTGTGGAGGCACAATGCTCCCCAAGAAGCCACTAGGACCAACGTATTCCCCTCACGCCCTCACACAATGCGAGATGCCGTGATTCAACTATTGGTGCCCTTGGAGGCAACGACCGAACCTTTACAAACAAAGTTTGGACTATCTCCACAACTCAATTGGAGGCTCCCAACGATACCATGGAGCTTCACCACAATGGAATGTGGCTTCGAGGTGACCTCAACTGCCTAGGGTGCTCAAACACCCATGAGTAACAAGATCCGCAAGGGATTAGTGGGGGGAATCAAATTTCTCTTGGTGGAAGTGTAGATCTGGGCCTTCTCAACCAATCCCTATAGAATCAACAAGTTTGATTGGCTAGGGAGAGAGATCGGGTGAAAATGAGCTTCGAAGCAACAATGGATCTTGGGGGAAAAGAGGTGAGACAACTAGGAGAAGAATACCTCCTTTTATAGTGGGGGAACCAATCCAACCGTTACCCCCCCCCCCCTATTCAGCCCGCACAGAGCGGTACTACTGCTCAGTAGAGCGGTAGTACCGCAGGTAGCAGCGGTAGTACCGCGACCCCCAGCGGTACTACCGCATAGACTGAGAGGAGAAGAAGCAGAGGGAGAACATGAGAAAGAGGGGGGTCTGGGTGGCACTAGTAGCGGTGGTAGCCGTGGTACTACTGCTCATGGGTGGTACTACCGCTGCTACTGCCGCTACTACTGTCGCACAACCTGAAACGAGAAAATGCATCCTCAAATCGAGGCGGTAGTGTTGCCGAACCAGGACGGTACTGCCGCCTATGCCCCGAAGCGGTACTACCATTGTAGACAGCGGCACTGCTGCTTGAGGATCATAGGCGATACTACCGCTCTGGCGGCGGTACTACCGCTTCCTCCTCACAGTCTCCACAACAGTTAAAACAGCAAGCTCCAAGGGGAGGAAAGGAGCTGGGGTGCAACAAAGATGTGTACGTGTTGATTCCACCCTAGCCTTTCCATTGCGGACCCCCTCTTGATAGTACGGTGACTCCTACGACTCAAGTCCACCAAACTGAAACGCAGGAGACTACACCGTCTTCACATAAAGCTCCGAGGGGAACCGAATCGTCTTGTGCCTAGACATGAGATATCTGAAATGCTCAATGCACATGATTAGTCTGCAAAATCATTGTCATCAATCACCAAAACCACTTAGGGAGAAATATGCCTTACAATCTCCCCTTTTTTGGTGGATTGATGACAATACGGGATTTGCACATAGGGATATAAAATGAAACATAAGCAAACCCAACATCTATAAAATATAGACAGGCTCCCCCTAGATGTGTGCACTATATAGAGATTCTTTGGACTGTGTGGCACACATACTAGGATCAACACTCCCCTTATATTTTATAAACAAGCCAATCCTTGCAGCAATATGAATGACACTAAGCATGGAGGCAAGGTAACGTAATGATCATGAAGTAAAGGGCACAAGATAGTATAAGCTCATAAAAACATACTAGATAGTAAGATAAGACAATAAGATAAGATGAGGACATATGTCTTACACCATATGATAGCCCCCTGGACTCACACGAATACAACCACACACCAACAAGCCAAAGCAAACGAAGGTTCAACAACACAAAAGCAAAGAGAAACACAAGTCTCGGCGGCAAAGTGAAACACACGACTCGCAAATCCTACACTCTCTCCCCCTTTGGCATCTAGACACCAAAAAGGCAGAGAGGATACCTACGAAACAGGTGATGACAGAACTCCAAGGCATCACCAATCATGTTCCTCCTCCTCAGACTCCTCAGTAGCACGGGATGTAGAAGGAACTCCAGTCTCCTCCTCTGACTAACTCCACCGGCAGTGTTGTCTGGTCCACTGCTCCTCATGTGTGATCCTCTCCTTAGAGCCATCCTGAACCTTCGGGCCACCAGCCTCATAATAGCCTTGTCGCGACGACGAGCCGTCTTGGCATTCACATGAGCCCGGAACTGGCCCTTGGCCTACATGTAGAACAGGGCCTTCATCTTGGCCTTGAGCTTCTTAGCCCAAGTGGGCTCCGCTCCAGAGGGCTCATAATCATCATCATCATCAGCCTCTGTCTTAGCGTCAACAGCTCCAGACCTTGGAACCGATGTGCCCCAGTTCTCTTTCTTCCTCAGACGCTTGATCTCATGAGGGATCAACTCGCCAGTCTCCAGCACAACATTAGGATAGGTGTGCATCCAAGTGTTCTCAATAAGCAACATGATAAAAGGTGCATAGACGGGGCACTTGCGCTTAGAAATAGCGGTGACAAGCTCAGACCACATGACATGAGAGATATCCAGGGATTCTCGAGTGTTTTCTTCCTTCTCATGCTGGCAAAAAAGAAGCATGTCCACGAGAAAGGAGTGAACCATATCCAAGTTCCCAATGTGAGGGAAGAGAGTCTCTCCGAAGATGCGATGAAGTATGTCCAGAAAGGCAGGCAACTCATAGGTCTACTTTTGAGTCTCAGGGTGAATCTTCAAAGTACAGTAGGACCAAAGAGATTGCTTGTGAGTGGAAGTTGCATTAAGGTGAGGGCGAAAGCCAACTGGGTTCTCAAGTCCTTGATCTTCAATCCCAAGAAACTCCATGAATGCCTTCCATTTTATAGAGAGAATCTTGCCATTGGTCATCCAAGTCAAAGTTCTTTCCTCATCCGTTCCAAGATGGACGGTGGCATAAAACTGGGCCACCAAATCAGCATCAAAGTCCTTGTTGAACTGCATGATCCTGAGAATGTTCAGCTGAGTACACATCTGTAGGGCTTCGCCAAAGTAGGCAGGATCCTTCTCCATATAGTCAGTGTCAATGGTGCAAACATCAACATAGAGATTCTTCTTTGCTTTGATCACATCAAGGTAGATTGCCCACTGAAAATGGTTCCAAAAAGGACGGTTAGCCAGATTGGGCTCTTGATCTTGCTCATAGGGATTGCGCCGACGCTTCTCCCAAAACTCCTTGGACATCATATCAGTTATGGACTTGGGCTTTGGCTTCTTCACTATACTCTTGGTATGCTGCTGAGACGAAGTTGGCAGAACACTTGAAGGAGGAACACTTGAAGAGGCAGCCGCTGTCTCAGGGTGCAATAGCGCTTTCAAGTAGACCGCCCGGGGTTGACACGGCGGACATGTTGCTCAGAAGGGCCATCACCTGGAACCAAACACACATACACAAGAAACAACACAAAAGAACGAGCATAAGCCACCAGAAAAAGCAACATGGATCGATATGTGGTACGAGTATGGTGGAACTGTGCATCCAGCGGTAGTACCGCGATCTGGACGCGGTAGTGTCGTCCGAGCGGCAGTACCACTCCAGGTGGGGGAACGGCGGTTCCCTACTGCTGTGACCAAATCCGGCACTACTGGGATGCCAAATTCAACAATAAGCCTAGCAAATATCAATCTAAGCAGTCTAGACGCCTTCACCGTCCTACTCAAGCTTCGAGTTGGCCAAAAATCGATGAATGCAAAGCCTATTACCCCTAAAGACTAGATCTGAAACCTAGAAGCAAAGAGAAAGAGATTGGGGGCAATATCAGCATCCATGGCTAGAGGAAGAGGTGGGGATCGATCCCACCGGAGGAGGCGGCCCATCGGCGCCCTCCCGCGACGAGTTCGTCGCTGGCAAAACGAAGAGGACGAGTTGGTCATGCAAATGGGTGTGGGGGGTAAAGAAACCCCCTGCCCCGACATAACCCCCTAGTCCCGCCCCGCAGCTGTAGTACCGCTCGGGCGGGCGGTAGTACCGATGATCATAAGCGGTAGTACCGCGTGCCTCCAGCGGTAGTACCGCCCAGCTAAAACTTGAAGACTAAATAGCAAATGGCTTAGCTCAAGCAACATGAAAACACGAAGATATAAAAGAGCAAACACAAAGGCAAAAGAAACGCCCACGAAAGGACAAGAAACAAAGACAAAAAGAGACACAACTCTCAAGGAGAGGGCAGTGTCCTAGGCCACCTATGTTTGAGTCAAGAGGTACGGCACTGCGAAGATTTTAACCTTGGGCCCATGACCAAAACTCATAAGCACAAGTACCATCAAAAATGGCTAATGTGAAATACGTGATCAATTTGTGCATAATGGGGGAGGGAGAGTTCATTGAGAGAACAACACTCCCCCTATGTCCATGCCTACACCTAGACAAGACAACACGATGAGTGTGGTCGGGTGTGCAAGGATTCAAGCCACATTTCTCAAATCAATGATATTTAGCTCATGCCTTAACTCGCGAAATCTTGCTTCATCCAAGGGCTTCGTGAAGATATCTGCAAGGTTATCATGAGTGTTGACATGGTTGAGCTCGATCTCCCCTCGCCAAATGTGATCCCGAATGAAGTGATACCGAATCTCTGTATGCTTCGTCTTGAAGTGTTGCACCGAGTTGAGAGAAATCTTGATGGCACTTTCATTGTCACACCAAAGAGGCACTTTGTCATGAATGACACCGTAATTCTTTAAAGTTTGCCTCATCCATAGAAGTTGAGCAGAACAACTACCGGCGGCCACATACTCCGCTTCGGTGGACGAGAGAGACACACAACTTTGCTTCTTAGAAGACCAACTCACCAAAGAGCAACCAAGAAATTGGCACCCTCTAGAAGTTGATTTCCTATCCACTTTGTCTCCCGCCCAATCCGAGTTCGAAAGGCCCACAAGGTTGAAGTTTGCTCCTCTTGGGTACCATAATCCAAAGTTTGGGGTATGATCCAAATATCAAAAGATTCGCTTGACCGCCACATAGTGGCTCTCCTTCGGTGCGGCTTGAAACCATGCACAAATTCTCACACTCAACATGATATCCAGTCTAGATGCACAAAGGTAAAGCAAGGAGCCAATCATGGAGCAATATACCTTTTGATCCACCGCTTTACCATTGGGATCTATGTCAAGTTGGCATTTGACGGGCATTGGAGTGGAAGCCGGCTTGACATCACTGAGCTTGAATCTCTTGAGCATGTCTTGAGTGTATTTGTCTTGGTTGATGAAGGTTCCTTCTCTTCTTTGCTTGATTTCAAACCCGAGAAAGAACTTCAACTCTCCCATCATGGACATCTTGAACTTTGAGGGCATGAGAGCGGCAAATTCCTCATTGAAAGCTTTGTTAGGGGAACCAAAGATAATATCATCAACATATAGTTGGCATACAAACAACTCCCCCTTGACCTTCTTAGTAAAAAGAGTGGGGTCAATTTTCCCAATTTCAAACCCATGATCTTGCAACAACTCGGTAAGGTGCTCATACCACACACGTGGGGCTTGTTTAAGGCCATAGAGTGCCTTATCGAGTTGGTACACATGATTGGGGAACTCAGGATCCTCAAATCCTGGGAGTTGTTTGACATACACCAACTCATTAATAGGAGAATTAAGAAAAGCACTCTTCACATCCATTTGTTGCAACTTGAAGCTATGATGAGAAGCATAAGAAATCAACAAACGGATAGATTCAAGGCGAGCAGTGGGAGCAAAGGTTTCACCATAGTCGATACCCTTGACTTGGGAGTAGCCTTGTGCTACCAAGCGAGCCTTGTTGCAAACGATAATTCGATGAGCATCTTGTTTGTTCTTGAATATCCACTTGGTTCCAATGACATTATGGTTCCCCGTTGGTCTTGGCACCAATCTCCACACCTTGTTGTGCTCGAAGTTGTTGAGTTCTTCATGCATGACATTGAGCCAATCCGGATCCTCGAGCGCCTCATGGACCTTTTGGGGTTCAACACAAGAGACAAACGTGTGATGTTCACAATAGTTTGCTAATTGTCTATGAGTGCTTACCCCTTTCTTAAGCTTCCAAGCACATTAGTCATGAGATGATCTTCAGTAGTGAGCTTGGATGCAATCTTGGCGGCACGACGCCCCAATTCCTCCTCAGAAGAGAGTTGAGGAGTGGTAACTTGATCATACTGAGCGTAGTCTTGAGCTTGTTCTTGATCTTGACCTTGCTCTTGATCTTGACCTCGCTCGGTGGTGAGAACTTGACCTTGGGAATTGAGGGAGTCCTGGACTAAGGGGTCCTCGGGCGTCCGGCATGTTATCCATGGGACGGACTGATGGGCTATGAAGACATGAAGGCCGAAGACTGTACCCGTGTTCGGATTGGACTCTCCTTGGCATGGAAGGCAAGCTTGGCGACCGACTATGAAGATTCCTTTTTATGTAATCGACTCTATGTAAACCCTAGATCCCCCCGGTGTCTATATAAACCAGAGGGGTTAGTCCAGAAAGGATAGGCATTCATTACTATAGTCATACAAGCTAGGCTTCTAGGGTTTAGCCATTACGATCTCGTGGTAGATCAACTCTTCTGAACACTTATATTCATCAATATCAATCAAGCAGGACATAGGGTATTACCTCCATAGAGAGGGCCCGAACCTGGGTAAACATCGTGTCCCCCATCTCCTGTTACCATTGATCCTAGACGCACAGTTTGGGACCCCCTACCCGAGATCCGCCGGTTTTGACACCGACATTGGTGCTTTCATTGAGAGTTCCACTATGCCGTCGACGAAAGGTTCGATGGCCCCTTCAATCGTCTATAGCGACACTATCCAAGGAGAAACCTTCCTCCCCGAATGGATTTTCGTGTTCGGCGGCTTCGTACTGCGGACCAACTCGCTTGGCCATCTGCAGTAGATTCATAGCTATGCCCCTGGCCACCAGGTCAGATTTGGAAGCTTGAACTATGTCGCGGATATCCGTGGAGACTTGATCTTCAATGGATTTGAGACTGCAGCAATCGCTCCCCCTCACCCCGATGAACGTGACTTAAATCTATCATCGGACCAGATTCAGGAGATGGCTCCTGTTGCTGCAATGGCCTTAGAACTAGAGCAGACCATGCTGTTCGAGGCCATAGAGTTCGCGGCAATATTTGCGCCAACGGAACTCCGGATCACGTACGCTTGCAGACACCGAGCTAGATCGGTTATCGATCTTAGAATTCAGCGCCGCAGACGTTTTTCAGTACTCACCTTTGGGCGATGTGCTAAACTCTTTAAAGAATTTGTCCATGGAGAAGGACTCACAGCCGAACTATGTTCGGTTTGAGCCAGGGGCTGATAGCGGGGAATTTTGCTTCCCACCCGCCACCCACTTCATAGCCACTGTCGATGACTTAACCGACATGCTTGATTACGGCTCTGAAGACATTGACAGTATTGACGACAATGCCAACATGGAGCAAGACCAAAACCCTCCATTTACTAGACGTCAGACATCCACCTCTTCATACAACGTGTACATGGTCGACACAACTAAAGAAGCTAGCGACGATGACAAAGGGGATCCAGTCGCAGATAAACCTTCTGAGACACAGTCCAAGCGCTGGCACCCTAAACGCCATTCTAAGCCTCGTCGCTCAAAAGATGACAACATTGGCACCGGAAAAAATGGTACTCCGGGCGACGCCGAAGAAAATGAAGACCCTGTTGGAGCTACGTCCAAACAGGAGGAACAAGACAACGGGCAAGATGACCCTGGTAAACAGGCCACGCCCAATGACTCGGATGATGATAGTTATCGTCCAGTCTCCGAAGAAGAGGAGAGCCTCAGCAGCGAGGATTTCATCGTGCATGAGGCACCCCTCGAGCAGGAATGCTTCAAGCGCCAGTTAATAGCTACTGCCAGAAGCCTGAAAAAGAAGCAGCGGTAGCTCTAGGCTGATCAAGACCTTCTCATTGACAGGTGGACTGATGTCCTAGCAGCCGAAGAATATGGCCTCAAGTGCCCAGCCAAGAGTTACCCAAAGCGCAGACTACTACCTCAATTCGATGAGGAGGCACCAAAACCCATACCCCCCTCGCGTAATGTGAAACGACCACGATGCAGTCGGGATAGTGCGTTAGACCGACCACCCCGTGGTCGGGACAAAACGGCAACTCAGGCCGAACAACAAGCGGCCCCACCGCCTCGCAAAAATAGGGATAGAACAGCTCGGAATCATACATACGACCTTCGGTAGGAGCTGGACAGTAGAGCAGGATACACCAGGTCAATCTTCGGATCGCGAGGTTGCTTCCCGACTCGAGATGATGGCTACCTATTCGGACGTGACAAACCTAGTCACACCCGGGCCGATAACCGCGGACGGACTTCATCAGAGGTGCACTGTGACGCGGTCCGATGTAGAGGCGCCGCACACCCTCTCTTCTTCACAGATGAGGTGCTAGATCACGAATTCCCCGAGGGGTTCAAGCCCGTCAATATTGAATCATACGACGGGACAACCAATCCCGCAGTATGGATTGAGGACTTTATTCTCCACATCCACATGGCCTATGGAGACAACCTCCACGCCATCAAATACCTCCCGCTAAAACTCAAAGGGCCAGCTCGACACTGGCTAAATAGCCTGCCTGAGAATTCCATCGGCAGCTGGGAGGACTTGGAAGAAGCCTTCCTTGACAACTTCCAAGGTACATATGTCCGGCCACCCGATGCCGATGACTTAAGCCACATAGTTCAACAACCTAGAGAATCAGCCAGAAAATTCTAGACTAGGTTCCTAACCAAAAAGAACCAAATCGTTGACTGTCCGGATGCTGAAGCCCTAGTGGCCTTTAAGCACAGCATCCGTGACGAATGGTTCGCCCGCCACCTCTGCCAAGAAAAGCCGAGGTCCATGGCAGCCCTCACGACACTCATGACCCGCTTTTGTGCAGGAGAGGATAGTTGGCTGGCTCGTAGTACAAACACAGCCAACGAAGCAGGCCCCTCCGAGGCCAAAAATAGCTCCAGCAAGCTCCGGCGCAACAGACACAAACGTCGCAGCAATGGTGATAACACCGATGACACTACAGTTCACGCCGGATTCAGTGGCTCCAAATCCGACCAGCGAAAGAAGCCCTATAAAAGGAACGGCAGAGGACCATCCAGCTTGGACCGCATACTCGATCGTCCGTGCCAGATACATGGTACCCCAGACAAACCGGCCAACCATACTAACAGAGATTGCCGGGTCTTTAAGCAAGCCAGCAAGGTAAATAGCGGAAACAAGGAAGGAGAATCACAGAGCGAGGATGAAGACGAGGACCCCCAGCAGCCGAACACTGGGGGGCAGAAGAAATTCCCGCCTCAAGTCAAAATGGTGAACATGATATATGCTACACACATCCCCAAAAGGGAGCGCAAGCGCGCACTTAGGGACGTTTATGCAGTAGAGCCAGTCGCCCCAAAGTTCAACCCATGGTCGCCATTCCCGATCACCTTTGATCGTCATGATCATCCAACTAGCACCCATCATGGCGGTTCGGTCGCATTGGTACTCGACCCAATCATCGACGGATTTCACATGACACGAGTCCTAATGGACGGTGGTAGCAGCCTCAACCTACTCTATCAGGATACAGTACATAAAATGGGCATTAATCCCTCACGAATCAAGCCCACGATAACCACCTTTAAAGGAGTTATACCAGGTAGAGGCCCGTTGTACAGGCTCAATCACGCTAGAGATGGTCTTCGGCTCCCCAGATAATTTCCGAAGTGAGGAGCTAATCTTCGATATCGTCCCCTTCTGCAGCGGCTACCATGCACTGCTCGGACGAACCGTGTTTGCTAGATTCAACGCGGTGCCACATTATGCTTATCTCAAGCTCAAGATGCCCGGTCCACGCGGCGTCATTACAGTAAATGGAAACACGGAACGTTCCCTCCGTATAGAGGAGCACACCGCCGCACTAGCAGCAGAAGTACAGAGCGGCCTTCTCAAGCGGCACCATAATCCAGCCGCCGAGCCCCTGGACATCATCAATAAGGTCCGGACTACACCGCAACAAGGCAGCTCGGTTCGTCAAGAGTTGAATTAGTAAATCAAGCCTCCGTCCCAGCCCTGATAAGGAAAGGGCATCTGTACCGCGCGTACATAACTACGCACTCAAAACCCCTTGGGTACTGACGGAGGCATAACTCGCTCGCGATCCACAGTGCGGCTTGACCGACCCAGGGATTCGCATGCCTTTTTTTCTCTTTTTATTACGGGTTTTTTCTCTTTTTCAGGTCTACGCGGATGACCCGTTTGCAGAACACACCAAGGAGGCAAGGAGCTCTGGCGTACAAGGTAATCCCCAGGTGGTCTCTATTAAACGATTGACATACTTGTTTTACATACTCGCACGCAGCTCGCCCTTGGTTGGGGCATGTTAAATAGCCTTACTTGCTTATTACATTACTTGCACAAAGTATGCCTCGACGTACTAATGACATCACAATGGTGAACAAATGGTGGCGTCAGCTTATTACTTAAGTTTCCTGTTTCCTCACCTTTGTATATATTACTTATTGCACACGTACACCATGGTACGTACTACTGCGCTAGGGGCTTCATTACACCCCGCATTGCGGCAATAAAAGTTCGAACACTTTTCCAGTATAGTTCGGCACCCCGAACTTATAGCATTATATGAATCGGCTCTGAATCATGTCTTTGGTCAATAGTTGGGTTGCCCGGCTCTTGTGCTTACTACCTTACGTTCCGCTACATCGGCTAGGGTAGTAAAGGGAGAACTACTGCGATTGTGTCCCGGTTCTTCCGGACGAGCACCTCAGTAGTGAAAGCCGAAAACTGATTGTCATGATGCGGCGAGAGCCGGTCAGCTGTTCGAGAGGTTCCAAATCGTTAGAGATTTTTTCCGCTGCTTGTGAAGAATCGGTCCCTCCGATTAGGCGTGTATAACGCCCCTCATTCGGCCTTTCGAACACCAGGGGCTTCGCCAACTTCTTTAATTGTCAAACTCCTATGGCTAAGTGAGGGTAGTAAAGGCCGCATAGTCTAATTGCCTTGTTCGTTGCGCTAAACACCTCCTTTAAAGACCAGAATGTGGAGTAAAGAGTGTTTAGATTTATCCCAAACACCCCCGTACTATCTACGTGGGGGCAGAAGCTGACGACTGGTCAACCCTTAGATTTCATAAACGGTCGCACGGGAGGTAAAATGTAAATAACAAGCATTATAATACATAACATCATTATTCCATATTACAGGACAGGATAATACAAATGTTCTCATGGGAATATGATATCCTTCGAACATTGCTCCGCCACAAGGCGGGACCCCTCCAGGACGCCATCAAAATAGAGCTCGGGTTGACGATGCTCCTTGCCCTCTGGCGGCCCCTCGGTCATCAGCTTCTTGGCATCCATCTTTGCCCAATGCGTCTTGACGCGGGCAAAGGCCATATGCGCACCTTCAATGCAGACCGACCGCTTCAGGATTTCGAGCCGCGGACAGGCATTTACAAGCCGCTTAAAAAGTCCGAAATAGCTACTAGGTATAGGCTCGGCAGGCCACAGCCGGACTATCAGGTCCTTCATGGCTAGCTCTGCCGACCTGTGCAGCTTGACCAACTGCTTTAGCTGGTCGCTGAAGGATAACGGATATTCGGGTCCAAAATATTGGGACCAGAATATCTTCTCCGTAGACATCCCTTCTTCGGCTCTATAATGCTCGGCAACATCAGATATACTGTGCGGCAGATCCGTAAACGCCCCTGGAAAACACAAATTTGGATAAGTACAAGGAACGTTTCTTCTACATACTTGCTTTGCATGGTGAAAGAATTACCCGCCGCAATCTCCTTGGCCGCCTAAATTTCCTGGAGGGCGTTTTGGGCTTCGGCTCGTGCATCCTTTGCGCTCCGGCGAGCCTTCGCTAGTTCAGACTCTTGCGCCTTACAATCGCGCCTCCAAGCACTCAAATCTCTCGATCGCGCCCTGGAGCTGTTGTTGCGCCTCGCCAACCCGGGCCTCGTGCTTCTCGCGCGCGGCACGTTCCTTGGCCGCTTTGTCCTCGGCCTCGGCCAACGCCTTCTTGAGGGCTGCCACCTCGGTCGTGGCCCCTAATAAACTTCATGACAACTCAGTCTGGACGGACTATTCATTTTTTTTCTTAAAAGGTACAAGCAGGTCAGTACATACCTTGGCTATCCTCTAGTTGCTTCTTTACGAAGCCGAGCTCTTTATCGGCCCGCTCCAGTTTCCGCTTCAGTCCGGAGATCTCTGCAGCATGAGTGGTGGTAGCCTGCAGCGACACCTGCTTATTCACAAAGACAACTTATGTTAGACTCCTGTGATATTTCTTCTCGATCCTCTGTTCGGCTTTTTCTTTCCGAACACCAAACAGAGCATCAGGGGCTATTGTCTATACTGTGATATTCTTCCTACAAACGCATTACTTAACTCAAAGCCTAATAGAAGGCTAGTGCAGGCTTCGGTCAGTCCGCGTTTCACGAACTGGACCTTCTCTATTACCGTGCCCATAAAGGTGCGGTGTGCATCCACAATAGAGGCGCCTCGTAGCGCCTCCAGCAGGTTATCCGGTGCCTCTAGTTGGATAGAGGTCACCGGCAGAATGGGCACATTCCCTCCTTTCGGGGCATGCCATTCGCTGGACTCCGAAGCCGCATAGATCTCCGGAATGGTATCCGGCTCAGGTCCGAAGGGAACCCAGCCCCCGTCACCAGTCACCATAGGGGCTTTTTCCCCCATGTGTCCGGCAATTGAGGAATTGTCCTGGGGCGCCACCCCGACGATCTCCGGAAGCCCCCCCCCCCCGGTCGGGGAAGGTCTTTTGCGACACCACCTCGTCGTCACCCTTGGGAGAGACGGAATGAGCAGGTGGCGAAGACATGCTAGCCATCTCCTTTGAGTCTAGTGATCCCTCTGACGAGGATTGCGGGGAGCCATCGCGCGCTGGACTGCAATATCAAAGTTTAAGGTATATCAATATTACAAACCGGGAAGGCCAGATGGTTTTGGATTCTGGTACTTACGAGGCGGCTCGAGGCTTGGTCCGGCGAGGTTGCTCCGGACTGCTGTCAACATCCCACATGGAGTTATCCGCGTGGGAGCCTCTAACCCTCTTAGGCGCTTTCGCCTCTGGATTTGTGGGGGCCGCTCTCTTCTCCCTCCCCACTTCAGGTGGGGATTCATTGTATTCTTCCTCTTCGTCGTCATCATCAGCGGACGAAGAGGAAGTCTCGTCTTCGGACATCACGTCCAGAGCGCCTTTTCGGCGAGGGCCCTTCTTGCCCCTCTAGCCGCTTTCTTGGCCGTCTTCTCCGGCACCTCATAAGGTGCTGGAAAAAGCATTTTCGTCAGTAATGAGAATTCTTGGTCTTCGGGCAGCGGAGTCGGATAGTTAATCCCCTCCGCTATCTTGACCCAGGCCTGAAAACACGGGTAGGAAAGCTTAGGCTTTTTTCTCAAAATATGCTAGTAAAGGGTACGCCTTGAAAACATTAAAAGAACTTACCGGGTTAGCCTGGCGTTCTAAGCTAATCCCACGATCTTCGGTGGTGGGCGGTGGCGTCTCGCCGGCCTTGAAGAGCACTTTCCAGATTTCTTCGTGTGTCATGCCGAAGAGCTCTAGTAGCGTCTGGTGCTTGGCCGGATCGTACTCCCACAGATAGCAAGTCCGGCGTTGGCATGGAAGGACCCGACGAATGAGCATGACCTGGACCACGTTGATAAGTTTGATCTTCCTATCTATCATGTTCTGGACACACGTCTGGAGCCCAGTCAGCTCGTCCGAGGGACCCCAGGTTAGGCCCCTCTCTTGCCAGGAGGTGAGCCACATCGGGAATCCAGATCTGAATTCGGGGGCCGCCACCCAGTTGGTGTCGCGCGGCTTGGTGATATAGAACCACCATGATTGCCACCCTTTCACCCTCTCTGCGAACGAGCCTCCGGGCCAGGTAATGTTGGGCATCTTTCCCACCATGGCGCCTCCGCACTCTGCTTGTTGGCCGCTCACCACCTTCGGCTTCACGTTGAAGGTCTTCAACCATAGGCCGAAATGTGGCGGCATGCGGAGGAAGGCCTCACACATGACAATGAATGTCGTGATGTTGAGGATGAAGTTGGGGGCTAGGTCATGGAAGTCTAGCCCATAGTAAAACATCAGTCCATGGACGAAGGGGTGAAGAGGGAAGCCCAGCCCGCGGACGAAATGTGTGAGGAACACAACCCTCTCGTGGGGCTCTGGAGTAGGGACGATTTGTCGCTTATCCGGGAGTCGGTGAGCGATCTCCTTGGCCAGATATCTGGCCTCCCAGAGCGCCTTGATATCCTTCTTCTTGACGGAGGAGGCCATCCACTTACCCCCAGCTCCGGATCCGGACTTTTTTGGAGTGCTTTCTCGGTTGAGGGAAAAGCTAAAAGCTTGGGCGCTGGAGCTCAGGGACGGAAGGACCGAGGAGGAGCTGAGGTGTGGGTGAAGGAAGGGAATCCTTATCCCCTTATAAAGGCCATGAATATCAAGCGTCTCCCCATTCACCTTAAACTCGCCTATTCCCAAGGGTCGTGCAAACGGCACGGTTGGGTCACCCACGCCCGTATTGATGAGAATCCCGTAATAAGGGGGCACGATCTCTGCTTCGACAAGACGTGCCAATAGCAACCGCGTCTCGAAACATGGAGCGGCAGACGAAAACAGTTTGAAATTATGACTGGACAGATGTAATGTCATGTTGTAAAAACTGTCAGCGGATTAGACTCGTGTGAAAATATATTCTCTCTACGGTATGTACGGTGTGTGTGACAGGTCCGGATACTATCATCGCATCCGAACACTATCTTGAAGTTCGGATAGAAGGGGGAACCCGCCTTGCAATGCCGAAAACAATCTACGCGCCGGACTCCTCATCATTGAAGCCAGGTTCAGGGGCTACTGTGGGAGTCCTGGACTAAGGGCTCCTCGGGCGTCTGGCCTGTTATCCATGGGCCGGACTGATGGGCTGTGAAGACATGAAGGCCAAAGACTGTACCCGTGTCCGGATTGGACTCTCCTTGGCGTGGAAGGCAAGCTTGGCGACCGAATATGAAGATTCCTTTTTATGTAACCGACTCTATGTAAACCCTAGATCCCGCCGGTGTCTATATAAACCGGAGGGGTTAGTCCGGGATGGATAGACATTCATTACTATAGTCATACAGGCTAGGCTTCTAGGGTTTAGCCATTACGATCTCATGGTAGATCAACTCTTGTAAACACTTATATTCATCAATATAAATCAAGCAGGACGTAGGGTATTACCTCCATAGAGAGGGCCCGAACCTGGGTAAACATCGTGTCCCCCGTCTCCTGTTACCATTGATCCTAGACACACAGTTCGGGACTCCCTACCCAAGATCCACCGGTTTTGACACCGACAGGCATCACTTGGTGGTTCACCACCATCTTGAGGTTGATCTTGCCCATGATCTTATTCATTTGGTTGAGGGCCTTCACTTTTTTCTTTGGAAGCATGTGGGTCTTGGGTTGGTGATGGTTCCACTTGAGTGGAACAGTTTCCTTCTCCTTCGTCCACAAGGTGTTTCTCAATGGGTAGGATATGACCAACCCCCATTCTTCTTATGGCTTGGGGAGGAATTTCATCACCCACATCACAAGTACCACTTGCTCCACTTGGGAGCCGGTATTCCCATCAAACTCCACGTTAAACTTCTCCTCTATGAGTCCAGTGGACTTGTTGAGGACACGACAAGCATGAGAGTTTGTAGCATAACCAACAAATATGCCCTCATGAGCTCTAGCCTCAAATTTAGACAAACGAACACCTTTCTTGAGAATGAAACACTTACACCCGGACACCCGGAAGTATTTGAGGTTGGGCTTGTTACAGGTGAGTATCTCATATGGAGTCTTGTTCAAGCCTTTGCGGAGATAGAGCCGATTGGATGCATGACAAGCGGTGTTGATGGCTTCGGCCCAAAAGTTGTATGCAGACTTGAACTCCACCATCATGGTCCTTGCCGCATCCATCAACGTTTGGTTCTTCCACTCCGCTACACCATTTTGTTGAGGGGTGTAAGGTGCAGAATACTCATGATTGATCCCCTCATCACTAAGAAACTCATCTGTAGCGACCAGACCTCAAACAGTCTGATCTCTGTGCTCCGGTGTCATCCCTGGATCATTAATGCTGACACCACACAGTACTCGGAGGATTTATAGCAGAGTAGAAATCACACACTTATTACATCGAGTGTCTCAAAAGAGAACTTATTACAATAAATATGGCTTAAGGCCATCTAATTACGATAACAGCGGAAGGCTAGGAAGATAAGTGAGTCCATCAACTCCAACGGCATCACTGAGTATAGAACCACGACCTAAAAACTCCTTAATCATCGTCTAAAAAGTCTGTAACATTAACATTGCAGCCCGAAAACGGGTCAGCACATGGAATATGCTGGCAAGGTAACACATAGAGAGTAATGGAATGCAACAGCTATACTATATGCATATTTGGCTGGTGGAAAGCTCTGTGGTTACAGTTTTGCATAAAGCCAATTTTTCCCTACTTCAAAAGGAATAAATTTAATTACTATCATGGTGGTTGTTAAACATTGAGAATGGTTGACAGCATTCTCAATCCCAATTAAGCATCATCATTAACCCAACAACATTAATTTTAGAGTAACATGTTGAGATTCACATGTTAATCCAGATACTAGATACTCAGGTTGTCCATAACCGGGGACACGGCTAACCATGATTAGTTTGTTACACTCTGCAGAGGTTTGTGCACTTTTCCCCACAAAACTCGATCGCGTCCGTTGGATTTCTCGCACTACATGGTGTTTGAGAAACGGATGACCGAGACACCTTACGATGGATAGACCGGTACACCTACTTTCCCCTACATCTGCTAGTCTACCCTGTAAGAGTTCGCACGACTTAATCAACCAGAGCCCATAATGGCTTGTGGCTGCACACAGAAGTTTCTAGTTTGAAAAATCTCATGATCCCTTTGAGTCTGGGTGGCGGTCCAAAAGAAAACAGGCAGGTCCTGGAATATCCAGGTGCCTCAATCCACCCAGATGTGTGTTTAAGTTGCCACCTTAGATAAACCATTAATTATCAATCTCACATCTGTCATGGATTTCACTCACCCAATCCACGTCTACTAGCATAGCATGGCATAATAAGCAAACGTAGAAGTAACTCCCAAAGGTTTGATAATAAACAGGTAATAGGTACTACCTCATTTACTTCCCATCCCACAGTTTAATTAGATCCTAATCATGCAATGTGTGAAGATTGATCTAATGCAAAAAAACTGGGTTGTATAAAAGGTATGATCAAAGTGTTACTTGCCTTGCTGATGATCCGTGAAACCTAACGATTCGAAGTAACAGGCGGCGCACTCCGGGTACTCTATCGCAGGCAAACAAACAAGCATACAATAAGTACTCATCTAATGCATAGGTAAAACTCAAATAAGAGATCTAACCAGAAGGTTCAACTTAAGAACTCCGGTTGGCAAAAGGAATCAAATCGAACGAAGCAAAGAAAGTCAAACGGCGAAAGAAAACAACTTCGTTCTAGTAATCTGAACCTAAGTCAAATTTTACAGTAGCAAAAATGTGTTTAAGTTGATTATTCGGATAGAGGGTTTCGAGACGAAACTCCAGGCGCTTGAATCGCCTGATTCCGATAAATGAGCGAAAAGTTAAACTAAAATGAAAATCGGATCAGAAATCACGATCAGAAAATAACCGCGGAAAAATCCGATGAAAAAGAAAAACGATGAACAGAAAAAAAAATGTAAACGGCACGGATTTCGAGGTGCGGCGAACCTTGGGCGACGCGCGGCTCCGGCGGATCGGCGGCGGGGCGGCGGGGCGGCGGCGGCGGCTGGCGGCTAGGGTTAGGGCGCGGCTAGGGTTTCGGGGCGGCTGGGCCTTCGGGCTGGCTTGCCCCGGCTTATAAAGGCCCCGGCCAGGCGGAGTCCTGGCCGAGTACGGCCCATAGTCGGTTCCGTTTTTTTTTTGCTCGGAAGAAAAAAAATAAAAAGAAATACTAAACGGACTCCAAAAATCCCGAAATAAATTTTCCCGGGCTTCTAAAATTAAGCCCGACAAAGTGAACATTTATTTGGGCCCTAAATGCAATTTTAAAAAACGCGCATTTTTCCTAATTCAAATAAAAACAACAAAAAAAACTCCGAAATAAAACTATTTGATTTTTTTATTAAATCCTCAATATTTCTATATTTTGGAAAAGTCATTTTATTCCCTCTCTCCTATTTTTGTAATAGAAATAATTGATGATAAAATAAATAAAATCAAATGATTCTATTCTCAAAATTTGAGAAAAACTCAAATATGAAAATAACGAAATCCCCAACTCTCTCCGTGGGTCCTTGAGTTGCTTAGAATTTTCTAGGATCAAAACCCAAAGCAAATAAAATATGATATGCATGATGATCTAATGTATAACATTCCAAATTGAAAATTTGGGATGTTACAAACCTACCCCCCTTAAGATGAATCTCGCCCTCGAGATTCGGGTTGGCTAGAAAATAGGTGAGGGTGGTCTTTGAGCAAATCTTCCTCTCATTCCTAGGTGGATTCATCCTCCGTGTGGTGGCTCCACTGAAACCTTGCAAAACTTGATAACTTTGCTGCGAGTAACTCGGCTGGCAAACTCAAGGATCTTAACTGGTTTCTCCTCGTAGGTCAAATCGTTATCCAACTGAATAGTTTCCAAAGGCACTGTGTCTCTCAATGGTATGTCAGCCATCTCCGCGTGACACTTCTTTAACTGAGAAACGTGGAACACATCATGAATTCCTGACAATCCTTCGGGCAATTTCAACTTGTAGGCCACTTCTCCCATACGCTCCAAAATTCGATATGGTCCTACAAATCATGGCGCTAACTTCCCTTTAACTCCAAAACGCTTTGTTCCCCGAAGTGGAGATACTCGAAGATAAGCTCTGTCTCCAACTTCGTAAACTGTCTCCTTGCATTTAGAATCTGCATAACTCTTCTGTCTGGACTGGGCTACCTTGAGCCTATCACGAATCAACTTCACTTTCTGTTCAGACTCCTTAATCAAGTCAGGTCCAAACAACTGACGGTTTCCAACTTCGTCCCACGACAACGGTGTCCTGCACCTCCTTTCGTACAAAGCTTCGAAAGGGGCCATCTTAAAACTGGTTTGGTAACTGTTGTTGTAAGAGAACTCTGCATATGGCAAATTATCATCCCAACTAGATCCATAATCTAGCGCACAAGCTCTCAGCATATCCTCCAAAATCTGATTGACTCTCTCGGTCTGTCCATCTGTCTGTGGATGAAAAGCTATACTGAATTCTAGCCTGGTTCCCAAAGTTTCGTGCAACTGCTTCCAGAACTTTGAGGTAAATTGGGTTCCTCTATCTGATACGATACTCCTCGGAACTCCATGCAGACATACTATTCTGGTCATGTATATTTTTTCCAACTTAGCACTGGTATATGTGGTCTTTACTGGGATGAAATGAGCTACTTTCGTCAATCGATCGACTACAACCCAAATCGAGTCATAGCCTGAACGAGTCCTGGGCAATCCCGTGATAAAATCCATGCCTAACTTATCCCACTTCCATTCGGGTATCGGCAATGGTTGTAACAATCTTGCTGGGTTCTGATGCTCTGCCTTTACTCTCTGGCATACATCACAAACTGCTACATACTCTGCTATTTCTTTCTTCATTCCGGTCCACCAGAAAATATCCTTCAAATCCAGATACATCTTGGTATTCCCTGGGTGAATCGAATAGGGTGAATCATGGGCCTCTTGCAGAATTAACTTCCTGGGTCATTGGGCACATAGACACGGTCTTCAAACCATATGGTATCGTGCTCATCCTCACGAAATCCTTTAGCTTTTCCTTCTTTCATTTTCTCCTTTATGGAAGCAATCTCCTTGTCAGTCTTCTGAGCTTCCCTGATTCTGTCCATCAAAGTTGACTGAATTTCCAACGCTGCTACATAGCCTCTCGGAACTATTTCCAAACATAGTTCACGAAGATTTTCTGCTAGCTCCTTGGGTATTTCTCCCGTCATTAACGTATTGACATGGCTCTTGCGGCTTAATGCATCAGCTACTACATTAGCCTTCCCGGGATGATAATGCAATCTCATATCATAATCCTTGATGAGCTCCAACCATCTTCTTTGTCTGAGGTTCAACTCCTTCTGTGGGAAAATGTACTTCAAACTCTTATGATCCGTGTACACCTCACAATGATTTCCAATGAGGAAATGTCTCCATGTCTTCAAGGCATGCACTACGGCTGCTAACTCCAAATCATGCGTAGCGTAATTCAACTCATGGGGCTTCAGTTGTCTTGAGGCATATGAAACAACTCTCCCTTCCTGCATAAGCACTGCTCCAAGTCCTCGACGTGAAGCGTCGCAATACACCTCATAATCCTTGGTCTGATCTGGCAAAATCAACACTGGTGAGGTAACCAAGCGTTTCTTCAACTCCTGGAAACTAGCCTCACACTGCTCAGTCCATTTGAACTTGGTATCTTTCTTCAACAACTCCGTCATAGGCTTCGAAATCTTTGAAAATTTTCAATAAACCTCCGGTAGTATCCTGCGAGTCCAAGAAAACTCCGGATCTCTCCAACGGTAGTTGGGGCTTCCCACTTGGTCACGGTATCAACTTTAGTGGGATCAACAGCTATACCTTCTCCAGATATAACGTGTCCGAGGAATCCTACTTCCTTCAACCAAAACTCACATTTGCTGAACTTGGCATATAATTGATGTTCTTTGAGCTTTCCAAGTACCAAAAGCAAATGCTCCTTATGTTCCTCTTCATTCTTTGAATAAACCAGGATATCATCAATGAACACTACGACGAACTTATCCAAAAACTCCATAAACACTTTGTTCATCATGTTCATAAAATAGGCAGGCGCGTTAGTCAGACCAAATGACATAACGGTATACTCATACAGCCCATACCTGGTGGTAAAAGCTGTCTTCGGAATATCCTGTTCTCGAAACTTGAACTGGTGGTACCCTGATCGCAAATTGATCTTGGAAAACACTTTAGCTCCTTGCAATCGATCAAACAGATCATTGATCATTGGTAGCGGGTACTTGTTCTTGATTGTTACTTCATTCAATCCTCGATAATCAACAACCATCCTTAACGATCCATCCTTCTTATCTACTAATAGTACTGGTGATCCCCAAGGTGAAGAACTTGGGCGAATGTAACCTTTATCCAGTAACTCCTTAATCTGTTTCTTAATTTCCACCAAATCCTTTGCTGGCATCCTATATGGTCTCTTTGATATTGGCCCTGTGCCTGGCAATAGCTCAATCAAGAACTCAATATCTCTATCCGGTGGCATGCCTGGCAACTCCTCTGGAAATACATCAGGGAATTCCCTTACCACTGGTACTTCCTCCTGCACAACTCCTGTTAATGAATTTACTTGTGTCTTGTTTGGCGCATGCTGTGATACATACTTGATCCTTCTCCCTTCTGGGGTGGTAAGCAAAATTGACTTACTAGCACAATCGATGTTTCCTCCATACATCGATAGCCAATCCATACCAAGAATCACATCCAGACCTTGAGATTCCAGAATAATTAAATCTTTTGGGAAAACATGCCGTCCTATACTTAATGGCACTTGAAAACATCCTTGACTGGCCATGTACTCTGCTCCTGGTGAGCTTACTAGCATAGGTGTTTTGAGAAACCTAGTGGGTAGGCTATACTTTTCCACAAATCCCCTTGATATGTATGAATGCGATGCACCAGTATCAAAAAGAACGAGTGCAGTAAATGACTTAACCAAAAACTTACCTATTACTGCATCGGGCTGAGCTTCAACCTCCTCCACATTAACGTGGTTCACCTGTCCCCTGTTGAAAGGGTTCGGCTTCTTTCTAGAGCTTCCATTGCCGTTTTGGCCTTCAGGACATTCATTGGCATAATGTCCGGTCTTGGAACACTTGAAACAGGTGACTTGACTTAGATCTCTCTTGGCTGGGGTTGATGGGGTGCTGCGGTTCTGGCCATTGCTTCCTCCATTCCCATTACCATTCTTGGTGCCATTGTGATTGTGCGAGCTACCTACTCCATGGGTATGCTGAAAATGTCCTCCCGGTCTAGGGGTAAAACGTGGCTTCTGCTGAGCTCCTGAATTATACTTTCCTTGTCCATACTTCCTCTTGCGGTTCTCAATTTGATGCTGCTTCCCTTCAATCATAAGAGCACGGTCTACCAACTCCTGGTAGTTGTTGAAGGTGGCTACCATCAACTGCATACTCAACTCATCATTCAGTCCTTCCAGGAACTTCTCCTGCTTAGCTGCATCTGTAGCAACGTCATCTGGGGCATAACGTGCTAGCTTACTAAACTCCTCCACATACTGGCCAACTGTCCGTCCTCCTTGGCGCAAGTTACGAAACTCACGCTTCTTCATGGCCATTGCTCCTGCTGAAACATGGACAGTACGGAAAGCCTGCTGAAATTGATCCCATGTGACAGTGTCGACTGGAAAGGTGGTTGTGAAATTCTCCCACCATGATGTTGCGGGTCCTTCTTGTTGGAAATATGCCCTAGAGGCAATAATAAAAGTGTTATTATTATATTTCTCTGTTCATGATAATAGTCTTTTATTCATGCTATAACTGTATTATCCGGAAATCGTAATACACGTGTGAATACATAGACAACAATATGTCCCTAGTGAGCCTCTAGTTGACTAGCTCGTTGTGATCAACAGATAGTCATGGTTTCCTGGCTATGGACATTGGATGTCGTTGATAACGGGATCACATCATTAGGAGAATGATGTGATGGACAAGACCCAATCCTAAGCATAGCACAAAGATCGTGTAGTTCGTTTGCTAGAGCTTTGCCAATGTCAAATATCTCTTCCTCTGACCATGAGATCGTGTAACTCCTGGATACCGTAGGAGTGCTTTGGGTGTATCAAACGTCACAATGTAACTGGGTGACTATAAAGGTGCACTACAGGTATCTCCAAAAGTATCTATTGTTTTATGCGGATCGAGACTGGGATTTGTCACTCCGTGTAAACGGAGAGGTATCTCTGGGCCCACTCGGTAGGACATCATCATATGCGCAATGTGACCAAGGAGTTGATCACGGGATGATGTGTTACGGAACGAGTAAAGTGACTTGCCGGTAACGAGATTGAACAAGGTATCGGTATACCGACGATCGAATCTCGGGCAAGTAACATACCGATAGACAAAAGGAATTGAATACGGGATCGATTGAGTCCTTGACATCGTGGTTCATCCGATGAGATCATCGTGGAACATGTGGGATCCAACATGGGTATCCAGATCCCGCTGTTGGTTATTGACTGGAGAACGTCTCGGTCATGTCTGCATGTCTCCCGAACCCGTAGGGTCTACACACTTAAGGTTCGATGACGCTAGGGTTATAAAGGAAGCTTGTATGTGGTTACCGAATGTTGTTCGGAGTCCCGGATGAGATCCCGGACGTCACGAGGAGTTCCGGAATGGTCCGGAGGTAAAGATTTATATATAGGAAGTCCTGTTTCGGCCATTGGGACAAGTTTCGGGGTCATCGGTATTGTACCGGGACCACCGGAAGGGTCCCGGGGGCCCACCGGGTGGGGCCACCTGCCACGGGGGGCCACATGGGCTGTAGGGGGTGCGCCTTGGCCTACATGGGCCAAGGGCACCAGCCCCAAGAGGCCCATGCGCCTGGGGAAACCCTAAAGGAAGAGTCCCAACAGGGGAAGGCACCTCCTAGGTGCCTTGGGGGGAGGACTCCTCCCCTGGCCGCCGCCCCCTTGGAGATTGGATCTCCTAGGGGCTAGCGCACCCCCCCCTTGGGATCCCTATATATAGTGGGGTAGGAGGGCCTCCCAAACACACCTTATGCCTTTGGTGCAGCCCCTCCCTCTCTCCCAAGTTCTTCTCCTCTCCCGTGGTGCTTGGCGAAGCCCTGCGGGATTGCCACGCTCCTCCACCACCACCACGCCGTTGTGCTGCTGTTGGATGGAGTCTTCCTCAACCTCTCCCTCTCTCCTTGCTGGATCAAGGCGTGGGAGACGTCACCGGGCTGTACGTGTGTTGAACGCGGAGGTGCCGTCCGTTCGGCACTTGATCATCGGTGATCTGAATCACGACGAGTACGACTCCATCAACCCCGTTCACTTGAACGCTTCCGCTTAGTGATCTACAAGGGTATGTAGATGCACTCTCCTTCTACTCATAGCTGGTTTCTCCATAGATAGATCTTGGTGACGCGTAGGAAAATTTTGAATTTCTGCTACGTTAGCCAACACTTCTAACTAATGTGCGGCAAACTTAACCTTCTCCGCATCTGTGCATCCTGCTGTGGTCAACTCCCTAGCTATCTTGTGGAGCCAATCATCTGCTACTATCGGCTCGGTGCTACTGGAAAATACCGGCGGATTCAGCCTAAGAAAGCGGGCTAAGTGGTCAATAGGTGGTGGTGGTGGTGGGTTGTTGTTGTTGTTCCCCTGATTCTGATTCTGGACTAGCAACTGCATCAAGGTGTTCTGCTGCTGGATCAACTGGGTGAGCTCCGGCGGAAAGGCAAATCCGGGGTCACGTCTCGGAGGCATCTGAGGGTTTAGAAAAGATGAGATATAAGAATAGAGGGGGTCTAAAGAGAAAACACTACCCATATGCACATGAGGCAAAAGCAAACAATTCACTTCATTCAAACAAACAAAGGCATACAATCAATCTAACTATCGCAAAGTGCTCGGACTACTATATTTACATGGTGGACTACTACTACTGATCAGGTGGTCTACTAGAAATATTCTACGGTTGTAGACTCCATGATATCTGCTCCTGCTTCATCAACATAATCATCATCGCTACTATCTGCTTCCGAGTCGGTGCCGTCAATGATGATGTAGTCTTCCGGGCTAATCTCCTTGGGTTCTTCATCTTCATCTACTGGTGTCGGGCCTCCCATAAATATTCCAATCTTCTTGATCAGGTCGTCATTCTTCTCCACCAATACTTCAATTTCTTCTTCATAATCTTCACGTGTAGCCTTGAGTTCTTCCTCCAGTTCCTTGATTCTAGTCTTAGCCTTCTTCAGATCTATCATGTCGGCGCACATCTGATTCTCCTGTCGTTGAATGTGCTGATTTAACTCCTGAATAAAAGCTGCAATTGATCTATCTTTCCTGGTGTTAATCATCTCCCAGTGTTCATCTCGGGGCCCACAAATCTGGTATATAGTATCCTTAAGATCCTTGCGGTAGACTTCTCCAATGCGTCCCATGGCGATGTGAGCTGCCATGCTCTTTCCTAGACTCCAAGTTGGTGCATCAAAAGAAAACTCTATGGGCTCAGTGACTGGCATGAACGTCCTTCCTGGGATTTGAACTTGAATCATCCAGCGCTCTTCTTCAGGTAAAGTGGCGTTGTAGGTTCCCGTGAAGCTTGGTACTCCTATGTTCAGGTATCTAGTGACTTCCTTCAAGTGGCGTCCAAAGGGTGTATCTTCATCCGGTTGGGTGAACTTGTTCCTTGCATCCGCCATCCTAAAGAGTAGACAAGATGAGAGGTCAGAAGAGAAGAGGGTGAGTAGTGATCTAGGTCTTTAGCTTAGTGGTCGTGTCCTACAGTCAGCGTGTGCTCTGATACCATCTCTGTAGCGACCAGACCTCAAATAGTCTGATCTCTGTGCTCCGGTGTCATCCCTGGATCAGTAATGCTGACACCACACAGTACTCGGAGGATTTATAGCAGAGTAGCAATCACACACTTATTACATCGAGTGTCTCAAAAGAGAACTTATTACAATAAATATGGCTTAAGGCCATCTAATTACGATAACAGCGAAAGGCTTGGAAGATAAGTGAGTCCATCAACTCCAACGGCATCACTGAGTATAGAACCACGACCTAAAAACTCCTTAATCATCGTCTGAAAAGTCTGCAACATTAACGTTGCAGCCCGAAAACGGGTCAGCACATGGAATATGCTGGCAAGGTAACACATAGAGAGTAATGGAATGCAACAGCTATACTATATGCATATTTGGCTGGTGGAAAGCTCTATGGTCACAGTTTTGCATAAAGCCAATTTTCCCCTACTTCAAAAGGAATAAATTTAATTACTATCATGGTGGTTGTTAAACATTGAGAATGGTTGACAGCATTCTCAATTCCAATTAAGCATCATCATTAACCCAACAACATTAATTTTAGAGTAACATGTTGAGATTCACATGATAATCCAGATACTAGATACTCAAGATGTCCATAACCGGGGACACTGCTAATCATGATTAGTTTGTTACATTCTGCAGAGGTTTGCGCACTTTTCCCCACAAGACTCGATCGCCTCCGTTGGATTTCTCGCACTACATGGTGTTTGAGAAACGGATGACCGAGACACAGTCTTTCAGAAGCGCTAGCACCTTACGATGGATAGACCGGTACACCTACTTTCCCCTACATCTACTAGTCTACCCTGTAAGAGTTTGCACGACTTAATCAACTATGCCAGAGCCCATAATGGCTTGTGGCTGCACACGGAAGTTTCTAGTTTGAAAAATCTCATGATCCCTTTGAGCCTGGGTGGCGGTCCAAAAGAAAACAGGCAGGTCCTGGAATATCCAGGTGCCTCAATCCACCCAGATGTGTGTTTAAGTTGCCACCTTAGATAAACCATTAATTATCAATCTCACATCTGTCATGGATTTCACTCACCCAATCCACGTCTACTAGCATAGCATGGCATAATAAGCAAACGTAGAATTAACTCCCAAAGGTTTGATAATAAACAGGTAATAGATACTACCTCATTTACTTCCCATCCCACAGTTTAATTAGATCCTAATCATGCAATGTGTGAAGATTGATCTAATGCAAAAAAACTGGATTGTAGAAAAGGTATGATCAAAGTGTTACTTGCCTTGCTGATGATCCGTGAAACCTAACAATTCAAAGTAACAGGCGGCGCACTCCGGGTACTCTATCGCAGCCAAACAAACAAGCATACAATAAGTACTCATCTAATGCACAGGTAAAACTCAAATAAGATATCTAACCAGAAGGTTCAACTTAAGAACTCCGGTTGGCAAAAGGAATCAAATCGAAAGAAGCAAAGAAAGTCAAACGGCGAAAGAAAACAACTTCGTTCTAGTAATCTGAACCTAAGTCAAATTTTACAGTAGCAAAAACGTGTTTAAGTTGATTATTCGGATAGAAGGTTTCGAGACGAAACTCCAGGCGCTTGAATTGCCTGATTCCGATAAACGAGCGAAAAGTTAAACTAAAACGAAAATCGGATCAGAAATCGCGATCAAAAAATAACCGCGGAAAAATCCGACAAAAAAGAAAAACGACGAACGGCATTTTTTTTAAACAGCACGGATTTCGAGGTGCGGCGAACCTCGGGCGACGTGCGGCTCCGGCGGATCGGCGGCGGGGCGGCGGCGGCGGCTGGCGGCGGCGGCGGCTGGCGGCTAGGGTTAGGGCGCGGCTAGGGTTTCGGGGCGGCTGGGCCTTCGGGCCGGCTTCCCCCGGCTTATAAAGGCCCCGGCCAGGCGGAGTCCTGGTCGAGTACGGCCCATAGTCGGTTCCGGTTTTTTTTTCACTCGGAAGAAAAAAAATAAAAAGAAATACTAAACGGACTCCAAAAATCTCGAAATAAATTTTCCCGGGCTTCTAAAATCAAGCCCGACAAAGTGAACATTTATTTGGGCCCTAAATGCAATTTTGCAAAATGCGCATTTTTCCTAATTCAAATAAAAACAACAAATAAAACTCCGAAATAAAACTATTTGATTTTTTTATTAAATCCTCAATATTTCTATATTTTGGGAAAGTCATTTTATTCCCTCTCTCATATTTTTGTAATAGAAATAATTGATGATAAAATAAATAAAATCAAATGATCCTATTCTCAAAATTTGAGAAAAACTCAAATATGAAAATAACGAAATCTCCAACTCTCTTCGTGGGTCCTTGAGTTGCTTAGAATTTTCTAGGATCAAAACCCAAAGCAAATAAAATATGATATGCATGATGATCTAATGTATAACGTTCCAAATTGAAAATTTGGGATGTTACATCATCCAAGGTGTAGTTCTTGAACTCGGTGCCGTTGTCACTTCTTATCGTCAAGATCTTTGCATTGTGTTGATGTTGAGCTTCATTTGCAAAGTCAATGACGGTTTTTTGGGTCTCACTCTTTCTCTTGAAGAAATATACCCAAGTGTATCTTGAATAGTCATCCACAGTCACCAAGCAATACTTTATACCCCCAAGACTATCAATGGATGGAGGTCCAAAGAGATCCAAGTGAAGGAGCTCCAAGGGCCTCTTCGAATAGATGATAGTCGTGGGAGGGTGAGCCTTATCATGAAGCTTTCCTTCGATACAAGCACTGCATGCATGATCTTTGGCAAAACTAACATTTGTTAGTCCATGGACATGGCCCCCTTGAGAAGACTTTGCAAAGATCTCATATTGACATGGGCTAAACGGCGATGCCAAAGCCATCCCACGTCAACTTTAGCCATTAGGCATGTCGCGGTCTTAGTGGGTCCCTTCGAAAAGTTAATCACATAAAGACCGTTCTCGACATGCCCAACAAAGGCTACTTTAAGAGTCTTGCTCCACAAGAGGGCCATGATATCAATATCAAAGAAGGTGGCAACGCCCATGAGTGCAAGTTGACGAACAAAAAGTAAATTGTATGCAAGGGACTCAACAAGCATGACTTTCTCGACCATGAGATCATGAGAAATAACAACCTTGCCAAGACCCAATACCTTGGAAGACGAGGCATCACCCCACTCGTCATTGGTGGGCATAGATGAAATCTTGTGCACGTACACCACCAAGTCATTGCTTCCGGTCATATGATTTGTGGCTCCACTATCGAGCAACCATGATCCTCCACCGGAAGCAAACACCTACAAGAGATCAATGCTTGGTTTTAGGTACCCATTTTGTAATGGGTCCTTTGATGTTAGTAACAAGGGTCTTCGGAACCCAAATAGACCACTCAATGTACTCATAAGGAGAACCAACAAATTTGGCATGTACATGCCCATCACTAGCACGACATAACACATAAGAAGGGTTAAAGTCGTCGGCTTTGTTGGAAGGGGCGGCATTGCATTTCTTGACACCACCACCCTTCATGTTGTTCTTCTTCTCCTTAGAAGCACCCCCTCCCTTCTTCACAAATTTTTGCTTGAGAGGAGGAGGTCGTTTGGCCTTGTCATTCTTCTTCTTGTTCTTGGACTTGGGTTCAAACCCAATTCCCTCCTTGGCCACAACTTCCTTTTGATTGCTCAAAAGGTCGTTGAGGTTCTTCTCACCTTGTATGCAAGACACGAGGCCTTTCTCAAGTTGCTCCTGCAACTTTGCATTCTCCTCCACAAAATGCACATGCTCACAACAGGGGTTAGTAGCATTTGCATTTTCAATTAAAACCATGTGAGGAAATGTGGCTTTCTCCTTGGTTAGATTCAAATGGAGTTGATCATGAGACTCTTTGAGGCTAGCATGAGTACCCTTCAAGGCCTTGTGAGCCTTGTAAAGTATATCAAATTCCTCCTTGAGTCTAGCAAGATCAACCCCAAGTTTGGCCTTCTCGGAATTGAGCACATGAGATACAATGAGAGCATGATCAAGATCTTTCTTTAGTTTAGCATGATCATCGTTGTGTGACTCCTCAAGAGCCAAAAGATGACCATGTTCTTCCTCAAGCGCATCAGAGAGATCTGATATCTCATCCGCATAGTCACGACTATGCCCCTCCATCTTAGAGATGGTTTCTTCGTGATCCTCGATCATGTCATTGGCTTCACCAAGTTGTACCAAGAGAGAAACAAAGTGCTTCTTGGACTTACCCTTGAGCTTACTCATAAAAGACTCAAATTCATTTTCTTCCTCATTAGACCCCTCACTTTCATCAATGCAATCCGTCAAAGAGGGATTAGTAGTGATGGTGGTTTTGATGTTGGGGGTTACCTTGTTGGTGGTTTTGGCCATGAGGCACTTGGCGGTGATGTTCTTGTTGGGTGAATCGAAGAGGGACACCCGTGGAGTTGTGGCAATGGTAACAGAGGCCATGGCAACCGTATCACCGTCATCATCATCATCATCATCATCATCATCATCCTCATTGTACTCCTCTTGAGCCACCAATCCCTTGGGAGGAGTCTTCTTGGTAAAGTTGTTCTTGTTGGGGAAGGACTTGACCTTATCTTTTCGGATGAGCTTGCCACCATTGTCTTCCCTCTTCTCATATGGGCACTCCGCAACAAAGTGGCTCACATTGCCACAATCATAGCATCTCCTCACATGTTGCTTGCCCTTGGTGCCACTTGAGTTGTTCTTGTTCAAGTTGGGCCTTGAATTCGTCTTGCTCCAAAATTGCCTTGAAGCGAGAGCCATGTGCTCATGACAAGCATATTTTGTATATTCAGGGTTACTCTCATCCTCTTCTTCCATAGTAGCCTTGGCCTTCAAAGAAAGGTTGGGCTTCTTTGCTCGTTGAGAACGCAACACCGCATTGTCGGCGGTCTTGTCCAAGATCCTCATTGCCACAAACTCATCCAACACTTCACTTGAGGACAAGGTGTGGAAGTCCGGCCTTTGACGGAGGACGGAGGACATGGCCTTATGGTAAGGCCTCATGGCCTTGAGAAACTTGCGCGTCATCCAATTGTCATCCATATCCTCGCTCCCATGATCTCGGAGTGAGACCCTGAGAGTGGTTAATCTCCGGTAAAGCTCACAAGGTTCTTCATCTTCATTCATTGCAAATTCATCGGCTTCATCTTGCACCACTTCATAGTCGGAGCGTTCAATGCTTGTGCTTCCCTTGTAAATGGAAAAAACATGTTGCCATGCTTCCTTGGCCACGGTGAAAGGTAGGAGATGCACAATATCTTCAGATGGAATTGCATCTTGGATGATGAAGAGATAGGACTATTTAAATTGATTATCCGCGGCTTCTCTAGGGGTGAAGTTGCTTGGGTCATGCGGGTAGAAACCTTGCTCAATAATTCTCCAAAGGTCAGTATTACTATGATTTAAATGCGTTTAAAGCGATAGACCCAAGAGGCAAAATCCTCATTTTTCACAAACTTAGGAGGAGGACCAACATGATTCAAATGAGTGGAGGGAACCGGTCCTCCATAAGTAATTGGAGGTTCAACATGGGCAAAGATGCCATTTCCACTTCTACCACCAGGAACTTTATCACTAGTAGCTTCCCCCTTGCCGGAGTTAGCATCCGTCACCTTGTTAGCGGGTTCACCCACTTTCATTGGTGTGGTGGATAATTTAAGGTCTTCTAAAAATTTGTTGAACATGCCTTCAACCTCGGTCGTCATGGAGGTTTTCAATGTGTCCAAAGCCGCATTGAATTCCTCACGAGAGACCGAGGATCCCCCATCGGCCATAGACGAGGAAGGAATCACACCGGGGTGCTCCTCCCCATCGTCTATGGTGTCAACCATACTCTTCGGATGGCAAAGTCCTTAAAAAGAGACGAGGCTTTGATATCAATTGAAAGGATCGATATAGTTGACTAGAGGGGGGGAGTGAATAGGCAACTAACAATTTTTAGCTTTTCTTTACCAAATTAAACTTTGTGTCAAAGTAAGTTGTCTAGATATGCAACTAGGTGAGCAACCTATATGATGCAACAACAACAAGCACACAAGCAAGCAAAGGATACAACACAATATAAGTTTGCACAAGTAAAGGTAAGAGATAACCAATAGTGGAGCCGGTGAAGACGAGGATATGTTACCGAAGTTCCTTCCCTTTGAGAGGAAGTACGTCTCCGTTGGAGCGATGTGGAGACACAATGCTCCCCAAGAAGCCACTAGGGCCACCGTATTCTCCTCACGCCCTCACACAATGCGAGATGCCGTGATTCCACTATTGGTGCCCTTGAAGGCGACGACCGAACCTTTACAAACAAGGTTGGGGCTATCTTCACAACTCAGTTGGAGGCTCCCAACGATACCACTGAGCTTCACCATAATGGAATGTGGCTCCGAGGTGACCTCAACCGTCTAGGGTGCTCAAACACCCAAGAGTAACAAGATCCGCAAGGGATTAGCGGGAGGAATCAAATTGCTCTTGGTGAAAGTGTAGATCTGGGCCTTCTCAACCAATCCCTATAGAATCAACAAGTTTGATTGGTTAGGGAGAGAGATCGGGCGAAAATGAGCTTCGAGGCAACAATGGAGCTTGGCGGAAAAGAGGTGAGTCAACTAGGAGAAGAAGACCTCCTTTTATAGTGGGAGGAACCAATCCAACCGTTACCCCCCCCCCCTCTTCAGCCCGCACAAAGCGGTACTACTGCTCAGTAGAGCGGTAGTACCGCTGGTAGCAGCGGTACTACCGTGACCCCAGCGGTACTACCGCATAGACTGAGAGCAGAAGAAGCAGAGGGAGAACGGGAGAGAGAGAGAGAGGGGGTCTGGGCGGCACTACTAGCGGTGATAGCCGCGGTACTATCGCTCATGGGCGGTACTACCGCTGCTAGTGCCGCACAACCCGACACGAGAAAATGCATCCTCGAATCGAGGCGGTAGTGTTGCCGAACCAGGACGGTACTGCCGCCTATGCCTCGAAGCGGTACTACCGCTGTAGACAGCGATACTGACGCTTGAGGACCAAAGCCGGTACTACCGCCCTGGCGGCGGTATTACCGCTTCCTCCTCACAGTCTCCACAACAGTTAAAACAGCAAGCTCCAAGGGGAGGAAATGAGCTGGGGTGCAACAAAGACGTGTGCGTGTTGATTCCACCCTAGCCTTTTCAATGCGGACCCCCTCTTGATAGTACGGTGACTCCTACGACTCAAGTCCACCAAACCGAAATGCATGAGACTACACCGTCTTCACATAAAGCTCTGAGGGGAACCGAATCATCTTGTGCCTAGACATGAGATATCTGAAATGCTCAATGCACACGATTAGTCCGCAAAAGCATTGTCATCAATCACCAAACCACTTAGGGAGAAATTTGCCCTTACACTAGGGTAGACCCCACGTTCTCATCAATTTTCCCCAGGCAGCAAAAATATAGACAACGTGCATAGCTCTATCCTCGGCTCGACTCATTCCCGTGTCGCGAGACGAGCGAGGAGGAGGAGCGCGCGTGTAGGTCTCCTCTTCTCATGTTCATACAAGTGGTAGAAGAACTCACCTTATAAAGAGGTGTATGTCTCTCTCAACTTTCGAGATGAGACTGAACTTTACTCTCACTCACACCACTCACATATGTGCATGAATAGGTCAAGAGAATTTCAGAATTTTAGTTGGGCTTTAGACAAAGGCCTACTAGCAAATTCCAACAAAAACAACCAGGCATGACAGGTCCCCCATGCCCTGCTCAAATCAAATGTTCATTAGGCTCCCTTTCCTCGTCCAAGCTGCACTGAAAGGCTAAGAGCATCTCCAGCCGCGCCCCTAGAAAGGCCTTCCCAAACGTTTTTTTTTCGCGCCGGCGCAGAAAAATCGGCCCAATCGCGTCCCCAGGAGTCCGATTTTTGCCGTCCTGGGCCGAATTTAGCGCCGGCGGACCCAGGCCAAACCCAGCGCGCTGGGAGCGCCGGGGCGAGCAGTTTTGGCACGAAAGAGCCGCGGGCCCGCCGCATCAGCGACACCGCGCGCCTTCTTCCCCGAACGCCTCGGTTTCCCGCAGGGAATCAATGATAAGGCTACCGCCGGTCAACCTTACCAGTGATTCCTCACGGGCGGCGCACCGACGCCTCCCCTCCCTCGCACGCGTACACACGGGACGGCGCCGCTATATAAGTCGGCGGCCTCCCTCGCCTCTGGCCACACCAGCCACACCAGCCCTAGCCCACCCTCTACCTCTCCCGAGCGCCGCCGCCGAGCCCTCCCTCTCCCAAGCGCCGTCGCTGAGCCCTCCCTCTCCCGATGGCCTTGCGATTCCCCGGAGATGAGGCCGCGGCCAACGGCTTCGGCCGCCGCTCGCTCCGCGAACAAGAGTATTGGCTCCTGTTCCAGGCGAACATCCCGGCGCCGCCGGACATGCGCGCCGGGCCAACGGGGTGGAGACTCAGCAACGGGGGAGTGCCCATTCCCTCGTTGCCCGACGCCGTGGCGAAACCGGGCTACTTCGCCGACGAGGTCGACGCCGTGCGCGCCTCCCTCACCGACGCCCAGCTCACCCTCCCCGAGTATGCCACCGACAACATAATGGCGTGGACGGCGTACTTCCAGCGCCAGCAACAGCAGAGGATGGGGTCCACCAACGGCGCGCCGGTGGTGGCCGGACCGAAGAACAGCGACGGACGCCACCTGTGGTGGGGTGTCCCCGGCCGCACCCTCGAGGGCGTTCTGACGTACCTCGAGGGCGGCAACGACCCGCCGTTGGCATACCCCCCGGCGAGGGCGGCCGCCACGGCCACGGCTCACCACCGACGCGACGGGCAATGGTTGCCCAGGAGGTTCGGCGCCTCCTCTTCTTCCTCCTCCCGCTCTTCCTCACACTCGTCCGGCGTCCGGCGCTGCTCAGCGTCAAGGCCGAGCCCGCGGCGGAGACGCCGCTCGGCTGGCGCACTCGCAGCGCCGGCATCGTCATCAATGAGGGCGGCCGGCGCGCCCCCTCGTCGGCTCCTCCGCGCTTCGTCAAGCCCAAGACGAAGCCGGGCCTGGCGCCGGTGAAGACGGAGCCGGGCCTCCCCGCGGTGAAGACGGAGTACGGCGGCGACGTCGAGCACGACGACGACGCGGCCCTAGAACGGGCGCGCACGGACTCCCTGAAGATGGCGAGGGAGCGCCAGTGCGCCGCCCTGCGGTGATTCGCGCAGCGCAGCCGGGGCCGCGACGAAGGAGGAATCGTCGTCATCGAGGATAGCGACGACGACGCCGCCCCCGCCACCAGCCCACATATGCGACGCCGGTCAGGGGTCCATCAGGGATGGCCGCGTCAAGGAGGAGAAACCGGACGACGACAACGACGACGGCGGCAATGGCGGCGACGACGGCGACTACTCCGCTTTTAGCCAGTTCTTTTTTTAATTATATATATTATGTAATAAAAACTCACTTTTTAATGTAATATATGCCAAACTTCGCCGAACTTTGAATTTTCCTATATTTTTAATTTTTTTAATGCGCCTGGGGACGGCCCTCGGGCCGGCGGCTGGGGACCAAGTCGGCCCCAGGCCGATTTTTTACGCCGGCTCATCCCAGAGGCGATTTTAGGCGCCCTTAGGGGGCCAACGGCTGGAGATGCTCTAACCTCCTGCTCATGTTTGCATCTAAACTATGATAGTACCATGGTGCTAAACCTCAAACCATGTTTTAATGGAGGATGTTTTATTTGCCGTGCAGTAAGCACCAGTTGTTTCTTCTTTTCTGGAAACAGATATGAAGAAATTTCCCCTCTTCTTTTGTCGCCACAAACAACTTCCCTTCTCATTAATTTCTGCTCTTATAATATCCCTATGTACAGTACAGAAACAGAGTCTAGCTACTACAGTACTCAACATGTCTCTAGACGCGCCTGACCCTCACCGGGAGCCCGCCGCTGATGGACGCCGTCAGACCAGGCGCGAACCTGGGCACGGCGCCCTTTTGCCCAACCACCTCCACGTCGAACTGTTTCACCACGGCAACGCTCACCGCCTTCATCTCCATCACGGCGAGCTCCTTGCCGAGGCACACGCGGAGCCCAGCCTGGAACACCGGGTACCTGTACAGGCTCTCCGGCATGAACGTCCCGCCAGGACCCGTCAGCCACCGCTCCGGCCGGAACTTCTCGCAGTCGTCGCCCCAAATGCGGGGCATGCGCCCCATGGCGTAGGGGTGGTACATCACGCGCGCGCCGGCAGTCACGTACGTGCCGTCCGGGAGCACGTCGTCGGCGGCGCAGAACTTGGAGTCGAACTGCACCGGCGGGAACAGCCGCATGTTCTCGTGCAGCACCGCGTGTGTGTAGTGGAGGGACTTGAGGTGCTCGTACGTGGTCTTCGACGCTGTCCTTGTCTTCTCGCCGCCGGCGGCCTCCGCGCGCATGGCGGCCGCCACCGCGGGGTTCTTGGAGAGCAGCATGAAGATGGTGGTGAGCGCGGAGGACACCGTGTCGCGTCCGGCGAGGAGGAAGCTGACCACGATGTCGCGGAGGTACTTGTCGTCGACGGCGGTGCCGTGCGCCTCCGAGGCCATGAACCGGGACAGGAGGTCGTGGCTCCCGGCGACGCCCAGCTTCCGGCGCTGCCTTATCATGGCCGCCGCGAGCTCGTCGACGAGGCGGATGGACTTCCTGAGCTCCCTCTCGGAGCCGACGTTCAGCAGCCGCTTTACCCTCCACACCAGGGGCGACGCCGCCGCGCCGCGCATGGCGGATAGCCGCGAGGCGGTGTCGAACGCGGCGGCGAGCTTGGACATGGGCATGTCGAGCTCGAGGCAGCCCGGGTCTAGTCCGAAGGAGATCTTGCAGATGGTGTCGAAAGCGAAGCGCCGGAACACGTCCTGGAGGTCGACCACCCTGCCATTGTCGGCGGCGTCGGCGAGCAGTGGCAGGAGGCGCGCCTCCACTTCCTCGGCAACGATGCCGTACGCGTAGGAGCGCACCGCGACGCTGCCGAGCTCGAGGCTGGCCATCTTGCGCTGGTGGCGCCAGGCGTCGCCGTCGACGTTGAAGATGCCGCCGCCGAGGAGGTCGCCGAGGACGGCGGCGAAGGGCTTCCCTTTGGGGAAGTTGTCGAAGCGCGTGTGGAGCATGTGCTCGACGTTGGCCGGGTTGGCGGTGATGGTACAGCCGAGGACGTGGACGGCCACGGTGCCGGTCGGGGAGCAGCGGAGCAGATGTGCGTACCAGTCGCCGAGGTTGGTGAAGTCCCGCGCCCACGACCCCGTGAGGTAGGAGCGGCAGACGTGGCAGCTGCACCACGGCCACCGGCGGGCGAGGAAGAGTGCCGCGCCGAGCGCCACCACGCACACGGAGAAGAAAAGGAAAGCCAGGCCAGCGCACCGCGCGCACCATGACAGCTCCTCCATGCCCGTGCTCGTGGCGGCGTCCATGGCTGCCCCGGCTCCTTGAATTGGAGAAGGGAAGAGCAAAAAAAATGTGATCTTATTTTGGGGTGTGAGGAGTCGAGGAGGCGTGTGCGTATATAATGTGGGTGGACGGGGAGGAAGCACATGCCACACGTGCGCCAAATCTTAAACAACTCGGTTCCCTGCCATTTATTAGTGTGTACACAGCTCATACCATCCCTACGCAGCTCCCCAAAACTTGTCCAAGGTACGTACGACCAACAAATCACCGCCGAACCCCTCTAAAAAAACAAAACAAAGAACAGCACCGAACCCATGATACAAGGGCTGCTACCGCTAGCAGTCGCCAGAATCTCAAAAAAAAAAAAAACACGGTTGATTCCGTTAGATTTTAATCATACTCACATAATTGTTTTGTTTTGTCTGGAATACTTGCCAGCAAAAGAGACAAATGATGAGTCCAAATAATTCACTAGTTTCATTGCAATGTGGGAGACCCACTTATATACATGGTGAAAGGGTGTGTTGTGGAGACATCTTTTCGCGAGCAAGCACCTCGTCGGTGGCATTCCTCCCATACAATTAATCACACGTTTCATTTTTCGATACTTCCTGAAAGTGCGTTAAGTCGACTAGAGGGGGGTGAATAGACGATTTTTATAAATTCTTTACTGAGGAATTTCAGGGTGAGGAAATTCCTGAGCGAAGAACTACTTGCAGCGGAATAAGTACTCAGAGCATACATGACATAACATAAACATGGATATCATGATGAAATGAAAACAGACACAGAGTACAGAAAGCATAAGCACAGGATAAAACAGGATGAAGACAAACATACTAAAGAAATTGAACTGAGGAAATTGAGAAAGTCTCCAGTCAAAGTCTTTAAACAGATATGAACAAGCACACAACACAGTAATGAGGAAATGGAAGGTGAGGAAGGGTTGAGGAAATAGAACCAGTAAGCTTGGTGAAGACAATGATTTGGTAGACCAGTTCCAACTGCTGTGACAATTGTACATCTGGTTGGAGCGGCTAGGTATTTAAACCTGAGGACACACAGTCCTGGACATACAGTCCTCACCGTATTCTCCTTGAACTAAGGTCACACAGACCTCATCCAATCACTCATGGTAAGTCTTCAGGTGACTTCCAAACCTTCACAGACTCGGTCACTCGGCGATCCACAATTCCTCTTGGATGCTCTAGACCATGACGCCTAACCGTCTAGAGGATGCACAGTCCTCAAAGGTAACAAGCGTCGGTTCCACACAGGAACAATCTCTTCAGTGATGCTCAATCACTTTGGGTTTGTAGGTGTTTGGTTTGGGGTTTTGGGTTTTTCCTCACTTGATGATTTTCGCTCAAAGTCCTCGGAGGATGGGATGCTCTCAATGACAAGTGTCAGTTTCTCGCGGAGCAGCCAACCAGCTAGTGGTTGTAGGGGCGGCTATTTATAGCCTAGGGAGCAGCCCGACATGATAAGACATAAATGCCCTTCAATGATATGACCGTTAGGTGGGTAGATATTTTGGGACAGCTGGCGCATAGCACAACAACGGTCGGAAATTTGACTATCAAATTCCTCAGGGCTATCATGTTCCTCACTTGTAGGTAATCCGCACTGGCGAATTCCTAACTCCTCAGTCAGAACAAATTCCTCAGAGACCAGAAGAACTTCGTCTCTGTCACTGAAGAAATTGACTGAACTGTATGAGATTTCCAATGGCTTCACTCGAAGGGATTGGTAGGTGTAGGATTTTGAGATGAGCATCACTTGGAAACTTTTCCTTAGTTTTACCTCGACCCCCTTTAACAGTACGGTGTTTCCTATGACTCAAGAAAGAGAAAATGAAACTACGAAAACAAAAGTCTTCACGCTTCATGTTCCTCATATGAATATCAAGTCTTCACGGTCACACCAATTTCTTCACTTTCAAAGTCTTCAGAAATCCAAAGTCTTCAGTCGAAGACATTCATTTTTAGGGGTCGACTTTCTCTGTAAATATCAAACTCCTCATAGACTTATAGACCTGTGTACACTCACAAACGCATTAGTCCCTTAACCTATAAGTCTTCAATACACCAAAATCACTAAGGGGCACTAGATGCACTTACAATCTCCCCCTTTTTGTTGATTAATGATAATATAGGTTAAGTTTTCAACGGGGATAAACATATGAAGTGTAAATACTGATATTGAGGAATTTGATTGCAAGATATAGAAGAACTCCCCCTGAAGATGTGCATAGTGAGGAATTTGCTTTTGAAGCAATGCACATTTGAAGAGTAGAATCATGGAGATCTCCCCCTATATCTTGTAATTCATACACGCATTTAACATATGATATGAAGAATTTGAAATGCATGATGAAATATGGTGACTGATGTGATTCAGCATGCGTGCATTAACATATATGAGGAAATAGCATGCAGAAGAACATAGCAAAAGTATCAGACCACCATCGGGTTTAAGTTTACAACTCGATCCAATAAATCTTCAGAAGAATGAGAGTTGTAACTTAGAAAAAAACGCCCATATATAGAGACTCGCTTGAAAACTAACTCAAATTTCTCCCCCCTTTGTCATCGAATGACCAAAAGGGACGAAAAGTGAGGACTAACGCCCCTGAAGAATATCATCACTGAGTCGATGAAGGAGCGCCAGCATTGTTGGTGTCGATTGTTGATGTAGAGCCTGCCGCAGTGTCGTCCAAATCTTCATGCTCATCAGTCTCACGCGATGAAGAATATGAGCTGGCTACCAAGGAATGAACTTTGGTCTTCTTGAATTTCTTCGCGGGTGGTTGAGACCATTCAAAGTCCTGCTTGAAACCCATTTGCTTCAGATCTTCTTCACCATAGAGATGAGACAGAACAGCCCAGGTACAATTGAATACTTCATGGAGGTAGAAGTGATTTTTCTTCACTGCATTGTGTGTAGCAGTCATGTTGTGAAGAATAGAACCAAACTGACGCTTATCGACCTTCTGGTGAAGACTGAGAAGCTCATGATCAGTCATCACCCTTGGAGCTGTGCCTTTAGGATTTTGCTTTGCGGCATTGGTGGCAGATTCATGAGTGGCAGAGTCATCATTGGTGGAATATGATGGAGCTTTGCGGAACTGATCATCCAATGGACGAATGCCTTCATCAATTATAGCAGTAGCTTGCCCTTTTCATCAGATGAGGAAAATGTCCGCTTGAGGACTTCTATTGGGGGCAAGTAACTGACGTGATTCTGCAAATCAGCCTTGTAGTTGATTGAAGACCTTGATCTGAGGAATCTCATAATCCAGGGAGCGTAAGGCTTAAATTCAAAGGGAGACAATGCAACGTTGGCCAGAGTCCTCATGAAGAAATCATGGTAGTTGATAGGGATGCCATGAATGATGTTGAATAGCAGATTCTTCATGATTCCAATGACCTCTTCTTCAGTAGAGTCGTGGCCCTTGATAGGAGTCAAAGTCTTGGACAAGATACGATATACAGTCCATGGTACATACAACAATTCCTTCACAAGGAATTTGGTCCTTGAGGCTTGACCGGGCTTCAGCGGCTTCATCAACACTTGCATTTAATGGTCAGTAAGTTTAGGTTCATGATATACACAACGTGCACCTTTAAGGGGAGGACTGACAGGCAAGGCATGAAGCAATTCAGAGGCCGGTGCTTTTGAAGTGAGTATTCTCTGTCATCCAGTCCAATACCCAAGAGTTCACATCTTCAGCATTTCCTGTGATGTGCAGCGTTGCATAGAACTGAAGAATTAGTTCTTCATTCCAATCACATATATCAGTGCAGAAGTTCAGCAGTCCAGCATCGTGAAGAACACCGAGGACTAGCGTGAAGCAAGGCATTGATTCCATGTCCATGTGAGGAATATGCGCATGGTCAAAGACTTTGTCCTTATCAAAAAGTAGTGAAGAATAAAAGTTTGCTTGGCTGGACGTCCAGAAACGCTTCCTTCTAAGACGAGCAGAGTCATATGGGCTGTAATCTGTGAAGAATACGTGCTCATGGAAGAAGTCATTAGCCTTGAATTTTTGCTTCTTGGAGAAGGGATTCTTCGGTTTGAGCCGAGGAGTGTCAGTCAAAGTCATCATAGCCTCAGGAATCACGTTCTCAGGAACCACAGGCTGAGGAATTTCAGTTTCAGTTGCAGCCTGGTTTTTATTTTCTTCAGCAGCTTTTTCATCAGCGCTAGTGGCTGGAATTTCTTCAGTAGCATTGTCATTAGCGCTAGTGGCTGGAATTACTTCACCAGCATTTTCATCAGCGCTAGTGGCTGGAATTGCTTCAGGAATACGAGGTTCTTCAGAGCCCGTAATAACTTCAGTGTGCACAGGGGACTGAGGGATTTGTTGAAGTGGGGTGAAGAGCGGAGAGTTGGGGTGCTGACTATCCCAATAGTCATCATTTAGCACTGGAGTGGAGCACCCAATATCCACATCTTCATCTTCCTCATTCAGTTCTTCAACGCCTGCCTCTTCAGCTGTGAACTGAGGCATAGGCGATGAGATGATTGGAGTTGAAGGGATATCATCCGCTTCAATTTCTTCGTCCATCTGCTCTGTAGAAGCAACAAAAGGAACATCTTCGTACGATCCGCTTGGGATCTCATAATCTTCACCAAAAAGGAATGACTTCCTTTGATGGCATGCTTGAAACTAGAATGGCATCAATCGGATTCTCATAAGAGCTTGTCAATTTCTTCATCTTCTTTGGAGCTGAAGACTAAGATGAAGTAGATGCTTTCCCTTTCTTCACTGCTGCTCGCTCCGCAGCTTTGGTTTTCTTCTCTTCTGATGCAGAAGGAAGAACTGAGCTTGTTGTTGGTGTGGGAGGAGCAAAGGAAATAGGTTTAGTTTCTTCAGGCGCAACTGATGCAGTTGCCCTGGTTGGTTCAGATACCTCAGGCTCAACGGTTGATGTCTCAGATGACCTGGCTTGTTCTTCAGGCGCAACACTAGTGGTTGCCCTGGCAATGTCATCAGCGGCTGGAATGTAGTCATCGGCCCTGGTACTCACATTTTCTTCAGCAGCCTGATTGTCATCAGCGGGCAGGCATTTTCTTCAGTAGGCTGTGCAGATGCTTCAGCCTGAGGAATTTCAATGTGCGTTTAAGTAGCAACATCGGAGGTGAATGTCTTTGCCAATTTCACAAATCTGACTTTGGCTCCCTTCCAGTCAGCATGGTAGGCATCAAATTCATCACTGAGGTTTTTTTATCTCATCTTGAACAGCCACAAGTTCATCAGTTGTCATCTTAATAACATTCTTCTTCAAACAACGCTCTTTCTTGTACTGCCTTTCTTCAGCTGCCTGGCCTATTCAAACTTCCATTTTTCTTCGCCTATGAAGGTGGTCAGCATGTGACTTTAGACAGAAGTCAGCTTGAAGTCTGGCATAGGAGTGTTGGGGTCCTTGTGCTAGAGATCAATGTATTCAAGGATCACCTTTGGATCCAGTAGGAGATGAACTTCACTTCCTTTGGCTCTAGCGGCCCTCTGCTGTCTGTCTCTGATGATTTCTTCAAGTTCTTCATCATCAGTTTCGTCATCACTGGATGGCACATGAAAGGCAACTTGCTTCTTGTGAGGACTTGGTCTAGTGCCTCGTCCCGCAGTGGCCTTTGTCTTTAGTAGAGTGGGGCCAGTTGAGGAATTCGGAGGAGCTGAAGAACTTGCAGAGGCTCCTGAGGCAATTGATTTGTCAGTGGTCCTTTGACACGAAGCGAGATGCACAGGTGCTGAGGACTTTGTCGAATGAGCTGAGGGTTTTGGAACTTGAGGAACTGGGGCAGCTTGAGGAATTTGCCGAGAGGGCTTAGCAGAAGAGCTTGGCCGTGAGGGCATTGAAGAAGAAGTGCTTGGCTTATGTGCGGGCTTCTTAGGCATGGCCTTCTTAGGCTTGCTAGTAGAGGCCTCAGCAGTGGCAGCAGCAGAGTCTTCATTGAATTTCCTCACTGCTTCTTTAGCCATTTTGGCTAGTTTCCTCACTACTTTTTAGCCATTTTGGCTAGTTTTGCTTGGCGCTTGGCCCATTCATCAGGATAGTCCTCACCGCGCTTGAGGCTGGTGGGATCAGCTTCTTGGCCAGGTGCTAATGGAGGTCTTGGGCAAGGAGGGTGAAGAGCGAATTTCTTCATGTACTTTGGAGTTACATACCTGTACTCCCTCCATTCCCGTGCCCATCTCCTTTCTATCCTTTGTATGCGCATCTTGCGCTGATTTTTGTCCTCCTTTCCACGTGTGGCCTCATCAGGAGTGCAATAATCCTTGTAAATATCATCAGGGATCTCAAAAGCTGTGTTGACTTCCAGCTTCTTTCCTCCCTTCTGAGGTTTCTTTCCATCAGCCATTTTCTTCACCTGAGGATTTTGAACAGTTGAATTCTCTGAAGAGGTATGCGGTTTTTCTTCGAGGAACGCTGCAAATGAGTTAAGTTGATGAGAACCTAGTGATTCAATAGCAGACATGTGTACCTGTGAACAGAGTATAGGTGCGAAGAATTTGGAGAGGTCATATGCGTTCTCAGAAGTTTTTGCAAAAAGAACAAGTTTGAGGAATTTGACCAGATGTGTCTTGAGGAATTTCACTAAGTGTTCTTTGACTTAGGTTCCAGAGTTGTGTAGATTGAAAATCCACACAATTGAGGAATCTTGAAGAAAAACATGGCTTAGGAAACAGATCAAGAACAAATGTTTATGTGGGGTGTTTAGAGTGTGAAGATTGAAGAATAAACACCTTTTGAAGATTTTGACGAAATCACTGGAATAAATAAAGGGCAGTAAATGTGACTTTTAATTACCCTTGAAAAAAAATACGACGAACTGGGAATGTAGATTGGAAGTTCATCAGTGCAGATCCTCCACGCCCTAACTTGGCAGAGGAAGACCGCTACGGTGGCGGCGGAGTGAAGAAATCCGCGGCCGGCGTGAGTATGGCGGCGACGAGGTCGAGGCAGCGAAGCTCTTCCTCACCGGCGACGACGAAGTAGCGGCGGCGCTAGGTTTTGAGAGCTCGAGCGAGGGAGTGAGGTCGAGCGGAGTAAAAATAGACAGAGGAAGGGAAGGGGTATTTATAGCCACGGTGAAAAACTGCTCGTCCGAGGAAAATGGAAGAACGTGCCCTTGACCTTTCTCATATGTGCGACATGTGTCACCCACGTACTATGAGGTGGAGATCATGGGTGAATAGATAAGTATTATCGTGGAATGTGGAACGGTTTGAGCGGCAAAAGCCGAAAATTCAGATATGAAAAATTTAACGTTTCGTTCGCAAATTCTTTAGCTGACAAGGACACAGTGAAGATTTTGAACGGGTTTCAAATAGAACGCACATGAAGAACTTGTGAACAGATAGGGTTGAGTTTAGCATAGAGGGGGAAGGGTCCGATCACATTCACTTAGCATAAGAAGCAACTTGAAGAAATAGCAATAAGTGAATGTTGTAGAGGACATAAACTCGTATATGTATATAGCCAATGAAGAAAAACGACGGAAACAGTGAAGACTTGCAAAGTTGAAGAATTTGAACAACTGATGAATTTCAAAAATGAAGAAAAACTTAAATTGAAGATTTTCAACTTTTGTTGGTGGCGTGACCCACCGTATAAGACGCCGCGTACAATTGTCGTAGGGCTCTGAGAATCAAATTCTTTGTTAATTTCTTCACACTTAGAGGGTTAGTCTTCATTTATTGGAGAAAAACGTTACTTCGTGTGTTGCACATCTAAGTCATTGATTTTGCATAAGTGTTAGGATGTGTGTCCTTTTCAAAGGACATTCGAAGATTCTAAGATATTTAGCTCACACCAAAACTTGATAAATCTCTTCACATCCAAGGGCTTTGTGAAGATATCGGCTAGCTGTTCTTAAGTATTCACGTGCTCGATGGAGATGTCGCCCTTCAACACATGATCATGAAGAAAATGATGATGGATCTGAATGTGCTTTGTCTTTGAGTGTTGAACTGGGTTATGAGCAATCTTGATGGCACTCTCATTGTCACAATAGAGTGGCACATTCTTCACATTGATGCCATAGTCCTTGAGAGTTTGCTTCACCCATAGCAATTGAGCACAACACGATCTAGCAGCAATGTACTCAGCTTTAGTAGTAGAAAGTGATACGCAGTTTTGTTTCTTCGAAGACCAACAGACCAAGGATCGTCTGAGGAAATGGCATGTGCCTGATGTTGACTTGTGGTCCACACGATCACCAGCATAGTCAGAGTATGAATATCCAATGATATCAAAAGCCGAGCCCTTGGGATACCATAATCCAAGTGTTGGAGTGTGAGCTAGATATCAAAGAATATGCTTCACAACCTTATGGTGTGATTCCTTCGGTGTAGCTTGAAAGCGAGCACACATGCAAACACTAAGCATAATATCTGGCCCAGATGCACAATAAAGAACCAATCATGGAGCGGTATACCTTTTGATCGAAGTCAATACCGTTTTCATCAGTGCATAGATGGCCATTTGTGGGCATAGGGATTTTGATGCCTTTGCAATCTTGCATGCCGAATTTCCTCAATACATCCTTGAGGTATTTTTCCTGAGATATGAATATGCCATTGCGTTGTTGACGAATCTGAAGACCTAAGAAGAATTTCAATTCACCCATCATAGACATTTGATATTCTTCATTCATCATGTAGGCAAATTCATCACTGTAACGTTGGTCAGTACAGCCAAAGATGATATCATCAACATATATTTGGCACACAAATAATTCATCATCATAAGCTTTGGTGAAAAGAGTTGGGTCAAGTGAACCGGGTTTGAAGCCTTCCTTCATGAGGAATTCCTTCAAAGTATCATACCATGCCCGAGGGGCCTGCTTGAGGCCATAGAGGGCCTTATTGAGTCTGAAGACTTTGTCGGGATGCTTTGGATCCTCAAAACCTGGGGGTTGAGCAACATATACTTCTTCCTCAAGCTTACCATTGAGGAATGAACTTTTCACATCCATTTGATATAAGATGATATTATGATGGTTAGCATAAGCAAGTAATATGCGAATAGCTTCAATTCTAGCAACAGGTGCAAAATTTTCATCGAAATCAATTCCTTCAACCAGTGTGTAGCCTTGAGCTACAAGTCGTGTCTTATTCCTCACCACAAGGCCATTTTCATCTTGCTTGTTGCGGTAGATCCATTTTGTGCCGATGATATTATGCTTGCGAGGGTCTGGTTGCTTTACAAGTTCCCAGACGTTGTTGAGCTCGAACTGATGTAATTCCTCTTGCATAGCTTGAATCCACTCGGGCTCCAGAAATGCTTCATCTACCTTAGTGGGCTCTGTGATAGAGACGAAAGCAAAGTACCCACAAAAGTTAGATAAATGTGAAGCTTTTGAGCGTGTGAGAGGACCTGGTGCGTTGATGTCGCTGATGATTTTATCAATCTGCACTTCATTAGCGACACGAGGATGAGCTGGTTGATGATGAGGAATTTGCTCAGCATTTTCTTCAGAGCCATTTTCTTCAGGTGCACGAACATGATGTTCTTCATGTTCTGGAATGACTTCTTCAGCAGATTCTTTGGTAGGAATGACATCCTCAGTAGCCTTGAACTTAATGGATTTCTCGGGAGGTATTTCATCTATCACAGGAGGTAGGTGCTCTCTTTGTGAGCCATTAGTCTCATCGAACCGCACATCTACAGTTTCAACAACCTTGTGGTGATAGGTGTCGAAGACTCTGTAGGTGTGCTAGTCCTTACCATAACCAAGCATAAAACCTTCATGTGCTTTCGGTGCAAATTTAGAACTGTGATGAGGATCTCTAATCCAGCATTTAGCACCAAAGACTTTGAAATAACTCACATTGGGTTTCTTTTCAGTGAGGAGTTCATATGAAGTCTTCTTGAAGAATTTGTGAAGATATACTTTGTTGATGATGTGGCACGCAGTATCAATTTCCACAGGCCGGAAGCGAGGAGGCATCTTGTACTCATCAAGCATAGTGCGGGCCATCTCAACAAGAGTCCTGTTCTTGCGCTCCACGACGCCATTCTGCTGAGGAGTATAAGGAGCAGATAACTCATGAGTAATACCAAGTTCATCAAGATAGTCATCAAGACCAGTGTTCTTGAACTCAGTTCCATTGTCACTTCTGATGTGCTTGATCTTGACACCAAAGTTGGTTGAAGCCCTCGACAAAAAACGTTTGAAGACTTCCTACACTTCAGTTTTGTAAGTGATGATATGCACCTATGTATAACGAGAATAATCATCAACAATGACAAAGCCATATAAAGATGCAGCATTAGTAAATGTGGCATAGTGAGTAGGGCCAAAGAGATCCATGTGAAGCAATTCAAATGGACGAGTGGTAGTCATGATCGTCTTTGAGGGATGCTTGCCCTTGGTCATCTTTCCAGCTTCACAAGCTCTACATAAATGGTCCTTAAGGAATTTGACACCCTCGATGCCAATGACATGCTTTTTCTTCGCGAGCGTGTGCAAGTTCCTCATCCCAGCATGACCAAGTCGTCGATGCCATAGCCAGCCTTCTAAAGCTTTTGCAAGTAGACATGTAGCAGGTTGTGGTCCTGTAGAGAAATCATAAATATAGAAATCTCCTCTCCTAAAGCCTTCGAAGACTTTGGAATTGTCAGCTTCCATGTTCACAACACAACGATACTTGCCAAAGATGACAACCATATCAAGATCATAAAGCATTGAGATAGACATGAGGTTGAACCCTAAGGACTCGACAAGCATGACTTTGTCCATGTGTCGATCCTTTGAGATTGCAACCTTATCTAGACCCAATACCTTACTTTTGCCTTTGTCAGCGTAGGTGATATGCTTCAGATGCGATGGAGATAAGGGAGCATCCATCAATAGATTCTTGTCACCAGTCATGTGATTTGTGCATCCACTATCGAGGACCCACTCAATGGCTTTGGGTTGATCATCCCGCAGATGAATTAGTGCAACTTACGAACTCATATACTTCATTAGTGAAGAATATGACATCAACTCATCAGATCAATTTCATCAAGCAATAGAACAGATATAGCAACGTGAGGACGTGAGAAATGAATATTGATTTCTTCATGATTAGCTTGTGTCCTTTCAAGCATATTCAGGTCTCCAGCAAATTCTTCAGACGTTTAAGTTCGTATGGAGACCTGACCCTGCATAGAAGATTAGTTCTTTTTCTTCACCATCCACATCTGAAGGGGTGGCAAAGAGTTCATCATTCTATGAGCTCCATGAGAGAAAGGTGGCATAGATGCCAGTCCACTTTGTTTCGCATAAGAGGGGTTAGGGTAAGCATATGAGTAAGCAGAGAAATTCTTCTAGGATTTATGAACATAATGATTTGAAGAATAGTGCACATATCCATAATCCTTATAGCCTTTCCATGCGAAACAGATGTGTTAGCATGATGATGTTCATATGAGGACTTTGATACATGTGAGGAATGTGGTCCATATGAGGACTTGGATCCATATGAATACGTTAGTTCATATGAAGAATTTGATCTGGGGTTCCTATTCTTCACAGGTGGTGTCATGATGACATTCACCTGAAGACTTTCAAGGCACCTTTTGGGAACCCAGATTTTCTTCAGAGGAGGACAGTTCCTATAGTTAGTGCCAACATATCTAGCAAATACTTCATCATTATGATTTTTGAATAGCTTATAGTTGGAGTCAAATGACTCATCAGAAGAATGTGAAGATTCACATGTAAAGCCAGATAAAGTAGATGGATCTACTGGAGGTCCCTTTGCAGCAACCCATGAGGTTTTGGGATACTGCTCACGCTTCCAGTATGTTCCATCAGCATTGAGTTTTCTCTCAAAGGCAATACCCTCTTTTCTAGGGTTCCTGTTGAGGATCTGCCTTTTAAGCACATCACAAAGAGCCTGGTGCCCTTTGAGGCTTTTGTACATGCCTGTCACATACAATTCCTTCAGCCCTGCATGGTCAGTGATACTCGCAGCATCCTTAGATGAGGAATTAGTGATAGCAGAGACAGTTGAAGAATTTGCAGCAATAGAAGCATTTGAACATTCAGGTGGAGAATTAGCAGATTAACGTTCAATGCATTTCAAACATGGAGGAATAAATTCTTCCTGAGCAGCGCTGATTTGTTGAGCAATTAATGAATCACGCTCCTTCTAAAGATCTTCATAACTCACTCTTAACTGCTCAAGATCTTGCTTTCTTTGAAGAAATTCATAAGAAAGCTTCTCATGATCAGATAAGAGAGTGTTATGATGACTCTGAAGATTGTCAAACTTGGACTGAAGTCTCTGAAGATTTTCAGTCAAAATTTTTGTGTGATCCATTTCTTCACCCAACATATCATCACTCTCATCCAGTATGTTTTGAACTTTTTCCAAAACTCTTTGTTGTTTAGTGGCAAGGGAAGCAAGTTTGGCATAACTGGGCCCAAATTCATCACTAGATTCGTCATCACTAGACTCAGATAAGTAGCATTCAGTTACCTTGGCACCTTTTGCCATAAGGCATGGTGCAGAGGATGATGATTCTAGAATGAAAGTCATAGCCTTGCGCGATTCCATGAAGTCCTCAAACCAGGGTTCATGGTGAGATCGATGTCCTTCATAGACCTCAGAGAGTCGGTCCCAGATGAGCTTCGCATGGTAGAGATGCATAACGTTCCTGAACTGATTTTGTGACAGGCCGGAGCAGATGATGTCCTTCGTCATGAGGTTGAGTAGCGTGTACTTGCGAATATCATTAGCCTCCGCCATCTTGCATAGGCCAGTAAGACCAATCTCGCTGACGGTCCAGAGTTCGCTGTTCATCGCCATGAGGCGCTTCATCATCATGGCCTTCCACTTGGGACAATCATGACCGTCAAAGATGGGGCATGTCACAGTCATCATTCCTGCGGTCGACATAACTAAAACTCCAGGTGGTTAAACCAAAATCACACAGTATAAGGGAGTACCTTGCTCTGATACCTATTGAAAGTGTGTTAAGTCGACTAGAGGGGGGTGGTGAATAGGCGTTTTTTATAAATTCTTCACTGAGGAATTTCAGGGTGAGGAAATTCCTGAGCGAAGAACTACTTGTAGCAGAATAAGTACTTAGCTGCAGACATGACGTAACATAAGCATGGACATCATGATGAATTGAAAACAAGACACAGAGTACAAAAAGCGTAAGAACAGGATAAAACAGGATGAAGACAAACAAACTGAGGAAATTGAGAAAGTCTTCAGTTGAAGCCTTCAAACAGATATGAACAAGCACACAACACAGTAATGAGGAAATGAAGGGGTTGAGGAAATAGAACTAGTAAGCTTGGTGAAGAAAATGATTTGGTAGACCAGTTCCAACTACTGTGACATGTGTACGTCTGGTTAGAGCGGCTAGGTATTTAAACCTGAGGACACATAGTCCCGGACACACAGTCCTCATCGTATTCTCCTTGAACTAAGGTCACACAGACCTCATCCAATCACTTGTGGTAAGTCTACAGGTGACTTCCAAACCTTCACAAACTTGGTCACTCGGCGATCCACAATTTCCTCTTGGATACTCTAGACCATGACGCCTAATCGTCTGGAGGATGCACAGTCCTCAAAGGTAACAAGCGTCGGTTCCACACAGGGACAATCTCTTCAGTGATGCTTAATCACTTTGGTTTGTAGGTGTTTGGTTTGGGGTTTTGGGTTTTTCCTCACTTGATGATTTTCGCTCAAAGTCCTCGGAGGATGGGGTGCTCTCAATGACAAGTGTCAGTTTCTCGCGGAGCAGCCAACTAGCTAGTGGTTGTAGGGGGCGGCTATTTATAGCCTAGGGAGCAGCCCGACATGATAAGACATAAATGCCCTTCAATGATATGACTGTTAGGTGGGTAGATATTTTGGGACAGCTAGCGCGTAGCACAGCAACGGTCGAAAATTTGACTATCAAATTCCTCAGGGCTATCATGTTCCTCACTTGTAGGTAATCCGCACTGGAAAATTCCTAACTCCTCAGTCAAAACAAATTCCTCAGAGACCAGAAGAACTTCGTCTCTGTCACTGAAGAAATTGACTAAACTGTATGAGATTTCCAATGGCTTCACTTGAAGGGATTGGTAGGTGTAGGATTTTGAGATGGGCACCACTTGAAAACTTTTCCTTACTTTTACCTGGACCCCCTTTTAACAGTACGGTGTTTCCTATGACTCAAGAAAGAGAAAATCAAACTACGAAAACAAAAGTCTTCACGCTTCATGTTCCTTGTATGAATATCAAGTCTTCACGGTCACACCAATTTCTTCACTTTCAAAGTCTTCATAAAAGTCTTCAGAAATCCAAAATCTTTAGTTGAAGACACTCATTTTTAGGGGTCGACTTTCTGTGTAAATATCAAACTCCTCATAGACTTATAGACATGTGTACAATCACAAACGCATTAGTCCCTTAACCTATAAGTCTTTAATACACAAAAATCACTAAGGGGTACTAGATGCACTTACACTCCCCCCCTATCAATTCATCATCATATATATATATATATATATGTGTGTGTGTGTGTGTGTGTGTTGTAACTAAAAATTTCCTCCAAAAACCCTATGCAAAAATTGAGGAAACACCTTATAATAATATGCCATTGAAAACTCCTTTACAATCTAGTGGGAAAAATATAAGGAGAAACCAACATGGCATATATCCGCACTTTTATTTATATTGTCTCGCTAGAAACCTTATATGAGAAACCATCACGGAAAATTCATAAAGGGAAAACGAGTAAAATATGAGTGATCTGAAGACCATCAACGGGTTATAACTTGGGATCTTACTCCTCCTGAACTTTGCAAACCTCAAGGTTATCTCATACCAGTTCCACGAACCTAGTCCTGGAATATAAACCTTGGTAGAGATATTGTGAATATCACAATAATTTGTTTGCAAATTACCCTCTTACATTTCTATAACTCATGAGAATAAATACAACCTGTAAGCAATACAAGTGACATTATCTTGGTAGATAATGATAATCTCCACATGATTTCACATGTGGCTAATCATTCTATGAAGTCATCCACATTGTGTGATGCTTCAAATAAAATAGAATGATAACTAGAAGGACTCATTTAGAGTCTATTATGAGGACTTCCCTCAAAATACTCTTCCAGCAAATCCAGTCTTTGATATGGCACTGTGTAATCGGATAATTAGCCACTATCAAAATGTCGAACCATGATCCCATCTTTATTTTCTGGATGGAATTGATCAAGACCCTTTGTGCCCTGGATATATCTGAGGATATTCCTTACAAAAACCTTATATATTTCGGGGAATTGCACTCTCAATAAATTGCCAAAAACTATAGAGTTAGACCTAACATATTTTGCAAGATATATGAGTGGTTCAATGGTATTTACATATGACACTTCATGTCCCACTATCACTTCAGCATCTTCCCTATGTCTCAAGGATTTGTATCCCATGTTAGGTATAATATGACCATATGTGTCTTTGATATAATAATATCCATATTGAACTTCTTCAATACTTCTGGATATATGAAGACTGATATCTTAGGGGGATATGCGCAAGTCATAAACTTAGCATAATTTGGTTTAACCCAAATATCCGTCTTAATATGATTGTGTGTATTTCATGTCTTATATAGAATTTGATGATAAGATCATCGACACCACAAATTAAGGTGATGTAAAATCCAATCCAAGATTTCTTCATGAATACACATCAACAATCAATAATGAGAGTAATCCTTGTCAAGGAATAACTCACATAGTCGGTTGTACCACACAATTCTCCGACTACTTCAAGTCATAGAATGACTTCAGACGTTTCACACATGCATGTTTTGATTTACCTTTTGTAACACCCATGATGCGGCTATATCTCCCACGTGTCGGGTCATGACTTAGAGGCATAACCGCATGGTAGGCATGTCACAAGAGGGGTAATGTATACACATCCCATGTACTGAATAAGAAAGGGATAAAGAGTCGGCTTACAATCGCCACTTCACACAATACATAAATATAACATACATCATCCAGAATACAATCAAGGTCCGACTACGGTACCAAAATAAAGAAAGACAACCCCAAATGCTAGATCCCCGATCGCCCCAACTGGGCTCCTCTATCGATCATCCAGAAAAGAAGCATAGCAAGAGCCCAAATCCTCGTCTAACTCCCACTTGAGTTCGGTAGCGTCCCCTACACTGGCATCATCGGCACCTGCATCTGTTTGGAAGTATCTGTGAGTCACGAGGACTCAGCAATCTCACACCCGCGAGATCAAGACTATTTAAGCTTAAAGGTAGGAAAGGGGTAGTGAGGTGGAGCTGCAGCAAGCACTAGCATATATGGTGGCTAACTTACGCAAAATAGAGCGAGAAGAGAAGCAAAGCACGGTCGAGAAGCTAAAAGTGATCAAGAAGTGATCATGAATCTACTTACGTTCAAGCATAACACGAGACCGTGTTCTCTTCGCTTTCGAAAGTTCAAAACCCTATAGGGGTGTCCCAACTTAGCCCATCACAAGCTCTCACGGTCAACGAAGGATATTCCTTCTCCCGGGAAGATCCGATCAGTCTCAGAATCCCGGTTACAAGACATTTCGATAATGATAAAACAAGACTAGCAAAGCCGCCCGATGTGTCGACATCCCGATAGGAGCTGCACATATCTTGTTCTCAGGGCAACACCGCATTGTCCAAACTACCGGTAGGCCATCCCAGAGTTGCCCCTGGTGGCCACCGGCGGCTGACAGGTTCGAACCAACACTTAGACAAGCACTAGCCCGGGGTGGGGGGGGGGGTTAAAATAAAGATGACCCTTGAGTCTGCAGAACCCAAGGGAAGGTGATAGGTTCTTAGGCAAATGTAAAACCAAGGTTGGACCTTGCTGGAGGAGTTTTATTGAAAGAGAACTATCAAGGGGTTCCCATAACACCCAACCGCGTAAGGGACGCAAAATCAAGGATCATAACACAGGTATGACGGAATTTAGGGCGGCAAGAGTGGAACAAAACACCAGGCATAAGGCCGAGACTTCCACCCTTTACTAAGTATATAGATGCATTAAAGTAAACAAGATATAATGATATCCCAACAATATCCATGTTCCAACATGGAACAAACTTCATCTTCACCTGCAACTAGCAACGCTATAAGAGGGGCTGAGCAAAAGCGGTAACATAGCCAGACAACGGTTTGCTAGGAAAGGTGGGTTAGAAGCTTGACATGGCAAAATGGGAGGCATGATATAGCAAGTGGTAGGTATTGCGGCATAGCAAAAGAGCAAGCAACTAGCAAGCAAAGATAGAAGTGATTTCGAAGGTATGGTCATCTTGCCTGCAAGGTTCTCAGAGTTGACGAAAGCTTGATCCTCGTAAGCGTACTCAACAGGTTCCTCGAGCAACTAACCATGGCAAAATTGATTAACACGTAAAAAATCTGCCAGGAACATTTTATAGCAAAAATAGAGCAAGATTAAGACATGCTAGAGCACTCCATAATTGCAAACATGGGTGGGGGAGTCCTGGATTAGGGGGTCTCTGGACAGCCGGACTATATCCTTTGGCTGGACTATTGGACTATGAAGATACGAGATTGAAGACTTCATCCCGTGTCCGGATGGGACTCTACTTGGCGTGGAAGGCAAGCTAGGCAATACGGATATGTATATCTCCTCCTTTGTAACCGACCTTGTGTAACCCTAACCTCCTCCGGTGTCTATATAAACCGGAGGGTTTTGGTCCGTAGGACAACATACAATCATACCATAGTCTAGCTTCTAGGGTTTAGCCTCTCCGATCTCGTGGTAGATCAACTCTTGTACTACTCATATTATCAAGAATAATCAAGCAGGACGTAGGGTTTTAACTCCGTTAAGAGGGCCCGAACCTGGGTAAAACATCGTGTCCCCTGCCTCCTGTTACCATCCGCCTTAGATGCATAGTTTGGGACCCCCTACCCGAGATCCGCCGGTTTTGACACCGACATTGGTGCTTTCATTGAGAGTTCCTCTGTGTCGTCACTGTTAGGCTTGATGGCTCCTTCGATCATCGATAGCGATGCAGTCCAGGGTGAGACTTTTATCCCCGGACAGATCTTTGTATTCGGGGGCTCCGCACTGCGGGCCAACTCGCTTGGCCATCTGGTGCAGATCGAGAGTTACGCCCCTGGCCACCAGGTCAGGTTTGGAAGCTTAAACTACACAGCTGACATCCGCGGAGACTTGATCTTCGACGGATTTGAGCCCTTGCCGAGTGCGCCGCACGGTCACGATGAGCATGATTTAGCTCTACCATCGGACAGTGTTCAGGAGACCGCACCGGCAACCGCTCCAACCCTCAATTCGGAGCCAATTGCGCCATCCATGGACGGGTGGATAGACCCCGCCACGGAGGTCGTATTCTCAGCGGCGATCGAGCCGAGGATCGACCTTACCCTTCACGGGAGCCGTGACGCTGAACTACCGGATTCTTCCCCGGCCACGGACTCCGAACCGCCTGCGCCCGTGCCTGTCGAATCCGACTGGACGTCGATCATGGAGTTCACCTCCGCGGATATCTTTCATCACTCACCTTTCAGCGACATACTGAACTCATCAAGGTCTCTCTCCTTGTCAGCAGAATCCTGGCCGAACTATGTCCGGCAGGATTGAGATGCGGATGACGAAAAAATTCGCTGCCCACCCACCACCCACTTAGTAGACACTGTCGACGATTTGACCGACATGCTCGACTTCGACTCCGAAGACATCGACAGTATGGACGACGATGCAGGAGACGAACAGGAACCACTGCCCACAGGGCATCAGACGCCCACTTCATCATATGACGTATACATGGTGGACACACCAAAAGAAAACGATAACGAGGAACGGAAGGACGTAGCGAAGGGTTGTTCCCTCGAGAAGTAGTCAAAGCGACAGCGTAAGCGCCGCTCCAAATCCCGCCTCGACAGAAACAACGATCATATAGACCCAGCGATAGAGCAGGGTGAACCATCGCCCGACCATGGCAACACGGAGAATCAAACCGAACAACCCGACTCCGTCGAAGATAACAGTCCGGACGACATCACACCGGACAGGCGCCCGGAGCAACAAAACACCCATCAAAGGCTTGTGGCCACTGCGAGGAGTCTGAGAAAGCAGAAGCAAAGGCTCAGGGCTACACAAGACACACTCAGAATCAGATGGAGTGAAGTACTCAACACTGCAGCGAAGTATGGTGGTAATCGCCACACCAAGAGCTACCCGAAGCGAAAGTTGCTACCTGAATTCGATGAGGAGGCCTTAGATCCCCCGCAATTAAAAAACAAAACGGCCATCTGGTCAGATAGACGACCTTGTGGCCAACATAGAGTGGCAAACAATGCCGCACATAAGCCAGTACGCGATCCACGCGAGGGCTCACATCAAAAGGACGACACAACCAGATCCATATACGGGCCACGCAAGCGCGCTCCAGCATGAAATGCAACACAACAAACATCCGAACACCACGGTACACCCAAATACAGGGGTGCCGCACACCCTCTATGTTTCACCGATGAGGTGTTGGACCATGAATTTCCAAAGGGATTCAAACCCGTAAACATAGAGGCGTACGACGGAACGACAGACCCTGGGGTCTGGATTGAGGACTACAACCTCCATATCCACATGGCTCGAGGAGACGATCTCCACGCCATCAAGTACTTACCCCTCAAGCTCAAAGGGCCAGCTCGGAACTGGCTTAAAAGCCTCCCCGAAAACTCCATTGGAAGCTGGGAAGAGCTTGAAGACGCTTTTCGGGCAAATTTTCAAGGGACCTATGTCCGACCACCAGATGCAGACACTTTAAGTCATATAATCAACAGCCCGGAGAGTCAGCCCAAAAGCTTTGGAACAGGTTCCTCACTAAAAAGAACCAAATAGTCGACTGTCCGGACGCCGAAGCCTTAGCAGCTTTCAAGCACAGCGTTCGAGACGAATGGCTTGCCAGACACCTCGGCCAAGAAAAGCCGAGAACAATGGCGGCATTAACAAGCCTCATGACCCGCTTTTGCACGGGCGAGGATAACTGGTCAGCCCGATGCAGCACCAGCAACCCAAGTACATCCGAAGTCAGGGACGGAAACGGGAAATCACAGGCAGCAAAAATAAGCGTCGAAATAAAGAAGACAGCCCGAAGAGCACAGCGGTAAACGCCGGATTCAGAAGCTCTAGGCCAAGTCAGCAAAAGCTGCCCTCCAAAGGCAACAGAGACGAACTGTCCATCCTAAACAAGATTCTGGACCAAATATGTTAGATCCATAGCACCCCCGGTAAACCTGCAAATCATACCCATAGAGAATGTTGGGTCTTCAAGAAGTCCGGTAAGCTCAATGCCGAACATAAGGGGCAGGATACACCAAGCGAAGACGAGGACGAGCCTCGCAAGCAAAGCACTGAAAACAGAAGAAATTCCCACCAGAAGTCAAAACAGTAAATGTGTTACACGTGACAAACAAAGCGGCACTCCTAGAGACACATGCCCCAGGGCCTATCACCGTGGAGTTCTGCCACTGGTCGTCCCAACCGATCACCTTCGACCATCGGGATTACTCGGCAAGTATCCGGCGTGCAGGATGGGCTGCCTTGGTATTAGATCCAATAATTGACGGATACCACTTCACACGAGTCCTGATGGACGGCGGCAGCAGTTTATACCTCATATATCAGGACATAGTCCACAAAATGGGGATAGACCCAACAAAAATTAGCCGTAGCAATACTACCTTTATAGGAGTAACGCCAGGCCCAGAGGCCCATTGCACGGGCTCCTTGCTACTAGAGGTTATATTCGGCTTTCCCGATAACTTCCGTAGCGAAAATTTAACATTCCACATCGCTCCGTTCCAAAGTGGTTATCAAGCACTACTCGGACGCGAAGCTTTCGCTCGCTTTAACGCAATACCGCATTACGCTTCTCTCATGCTTAAGATGCCCGGTCCACGTGGCAAAATTACAGTAAATGGAAATATCGAGCGCTCCTTGCACGCGGAAGACCGTGCGGCTGCCTTGGCAGCCGCACACTAAACGACCTCACCAACTACTGCATCTGCCAGGTCATTAAGACCACGGACGCGGTTAGACGAGTCCAGCGCAGCTATATGTACTTGATACAGGTCTGATGGCTATACCCATATTACAATACAAGGGGCTCAACGCGCACAATCAAGTGGCAATTAGGCTCAACTTTACTCATCTTGAACTATATATATTTTATTTAGTATAACCTACCTTTTTGCACGACAACTTTTCAACTAAGTTCCTCTCTTTTACAGATGACCATCGTGCTACACCCGTCCAGGACACGGCACAACGGAGACACGGGCGCAGACGTGCAGCAGGGACCCGTTCCAAGGATTCTTTTTAGATTAAGACCCTTCGTAAACCTTTTTACTATCTCTTGTTGATACACATCCCTCAGATTCTCAGTACAATTGAGAAGGATGCTGACGTATTGGCATGTGGCCACGTCAGAATATTGCATGTACCTGGACACCAGGGGCTTATTACAAAGGGCACTGTTTAGGCCCGGTTTACATCATAAAGACCGAATAGCTTAGGGAGTGTTCGGCGTCGCGAGTTTGGCCTTATACGCATCAGCTCTGAATCATGTCTTTGGTCAAATGTTGGGTTTTCCTGGATCCTGTGTTTTGCTGCCTTACGTTCCACTCTATCGGCTAAGGCGGCACCAGGTGAACTACTGCGATTGTGCCCTGGTTCATCCAAACGAGCACCTCAGTAGAGAAAGCCGAAAACTGACTGTCATGATATAGCGTGAGACTGGTCAACCACTCGATGACCTAGCGGAATCTTCGGGATTCCTCCGCTTTAACAAAGGGTCGTTTCCCGGCCAGGCATGTACGCACCCCGAATTCGGATGGTGCGGAGCCACCATGGGCTATATAGTAGCCCCACAGTCAAACTCCTCTGGCAAAGTGAAAGTGTTAAAGCATTATAGTCCGGTTGCCTAGTTCGCTGCGCCATCACCTCCTTAATGGACCAAGACATTGGATCAAGTGTGAACATGCGTCTTCTGCGAACACCCCCGCATTATATGCGTGGGGGCTGAAGCCGACGACTACAATCTTTCAGGTTATATACATATATACATAAACGGCCGCATAGGAGGCATCATAGCACTTTTGGGAAAAAGTATAAATACAACCTTGATAAATTTAATAAAACATTGTTTTTACAATGGGAATACATGTCACTCAAACATAATATTCTTCGAGCACTAAGCCTCTATCGAACGAGCACCTTCAATAAATTCTTCAAAGTAGTGCTCGGCAGCCACGGCCTATGGCCGAACCCTGTGCCGCAACAGTGGTGGCATCCATCTCCGCCCAGTATGTTTTGACACGGGCAAGGGCCATCTGCGAGCCTTCTATGCACGTCGACCTCTTTACACCATCGATGTGTGGCACAACGCCAAAGAATTGTTGCACTAAGCTAAAGTAGCTATTCGGCCTTGGCCCTCCTGGCCACAAATAATCCACAACGGACCTCATGGCCAGTCCAGATAATCTATGGAGCTCGGCCCAACCGGTCAATCGCTCATTCAGCAACAGCGGACGGACTGGAGCGTGAAACTGTGACCAGAACAACTTCTCCACTTCAGGACCTTTCTGATCCTTGAAGTACTCGGTCGCATCCGCATCACTCGCAGCCAAATACATGTACTCATCTGCAGAACTCCATAGCCGGTCCAGAGGAGCATATTTCGGATCTCCGAACTTAGTCCGCAACAAGAAGGGCTTTCCAGAGACGATATCCACAGCTTGATTCATCTCCTCCTTCGTCGCTCTAATTTTGGAGCGGACTTCCTTGGCAGCCACCCGGGCCTTCTCCAGGTCCGTCGCCTTCACCCGGTTTTCTTCTTCAAGAAGCCGGTAACGGTCAGCAGCATCTTTTAACTCCACGACCATCTTGGCAATTTTTTCTTTGCTCCCGCAATGTGCGGCCTGTTCGGCCCTTAACTCTTCGGCCGCCTTTAAAGCGGTCACATTACTACTCCTTGCTTGCTCCTTGGCTCGGGCAAGCTCCGCCCGAAGGGTCTCCACGGTGGCAGCTCCATCTGCAGTCACAACATATTAAAGATACTGGCATCATGCTGCTCTTACTATGTGACATTCACCAGAAAAATCACCTACCCTGTGCCTCGTCAAGCCACTTGTTAACAAGCACGATGTCGGCATCTGCCGCATCCAGTTGCCGCTTTAGTTCGGTAAACCCATCAGTCTGGCTAGCCACCGGAGCCTCAACCACCTGCACATAAAGGCGGTCTGGTTATTACCTGGGACTATAATCCTCTGTTTTCCACCGTTCTCGACAACAACCAGAGTCTCAGGGGCTACTATCTACACAAGGCACACCTAAAAATGTGTGGTACTGTAAAAAATGTACATCATTTCACGTACCTCAAAACTCGTCAGTAGAATCATAAAGGCTTCATGCAACCCGCTTTCGGCGGATGAAATCCTTTCAATCAACGTACCCATCAATGTACGGTGCTCTTTTGAGATAGTCGCTCGCTCTAGCAGATCCCTCAGAACGTCCGATCGCATACTAGATGGTGTCGGACTCTTTTGATTGCTCTCTTCAAGAGCCGGATACTGGGGACTTCGGGTGGCCATAGGATTACCTTCTGGCCTTGCCGGATTAGGAGAAACCCTCCGCGACGACACCTCGGGGTCGCCCGCCTCGTGAGGCGGTGTGGCAGGGGGAGGCGTTTCGCTCTCCATCATCACTGGAAGAAGATCCCCCAAAGACGAGCTCTGCTGAAAAGGGCTAAGATCCGAACTGCAAGATAAATGCTTCGGTTATTTTCCTCAGGAGTAAGGTAGGATATCTTCACTATTAAGTACTTTTTGATTACTTACAGCTCGTTAGAGGGCTAATCCCCGCGTGGACATTGTGCGGCAATAACACCCTCCGAGGCAGGACCCTCTGGTGGAGATTTCTTCTCCCGTTTGAAAACCTTGGTTTCCGGATCTTCAGAGGTAGTCCTCTTCTTTCCCCGGGGAGAGAGAATGTCAGATTCTTCCCCTTGCTTATCCTCCCTCGTGGAGGCGCTCATTCCCTCAGTTGGAATAGGTAGCGATGGAGGCCCGCTTTCGCCCTCTTTATTCCCCCCCTTCATCTTCCTTTGAGGGCACCAGGCAAGGTGCTGGCTCGAGCATCTTTTCCAGCACCGGATTGTCCAAGCCTTTAGCAAGGGGGGCCGAACACCGGATCATCTTCGCCTTTGTTATCCAGTCCTGGTCAAAGAGCGATTCTTCAGAATGATGTCATGATAAATAAAAGGACAGTGTGTTCGGCCATGGGATTACTTACTTGGGCAGCGGTGCAGTTGCTGCTCAGGCCCACGTCCTCGGTAGTGTCCGGACACTATTTGGGGTCCGAAGAACGATTTGTACATCTCCTCGTGCGTCAGGCCGAGGAAATTCTGAATAGTGCACGGTCCTTCCGGGTTGAATTCCCACATGCGGAGGCGCCGACATTTGCAAGGCTGGATTCGACGAACCAACATAACTTGCATTACCATAACCAGACTGAAATTTCCCTCGAAGAGATCTCGGATACGGCTCTGCAGTATGGGCACGTCCTTAACTGGACCCCAGCTCAGCCCCCTGCTGATCCATGACATCAGTTGTGGTGGAGGGCCCGAGCGAAAGGCGGGGCAGCTACCCACTTATCACTTCGGGGAGCTGTGATGTAAAACCGCCCCCGTTGCCACAATCCGTACACCTCTGGAAAGGAACCCTTTGGCCATGGAGCGTTAGCAATTTTGCTTATTAGAGCACCTCCGCACGCTGCGTACTGCCCCTCGACCATCTTCGGCTTCACATCAAAGGTCTTGAGCCACAGGCTTAAGTGAGGGGTAATGCGGAGGAAGGCCTCACAAACGACAATAAATGACGAGATGTGAAGAAGGGAATCCGGGGCCAGGTCGTGAAAATCCAGCCCATAATAGAACATAAGACCCCTAACAAAGGGATCCAGAGCGAGGCCTAGTCCTCGGAGGAAGTGGGAGACGAACACAATGCTCTCGTTGGGTTCGGGAGTAGGGATGACCTGCCCTTGGGCGGGCAGCCTATGCGAAATTTCAGCGGTCAGGTATCTGGCCTCCCTCAACTTCTCGATGTCCTCCTCCGTGACGGAGGAAGGCATCCACCGGCCTTGAAGGCTGGATTCAGACATGATTGAAGGTCCGAAGCACCTGACCTGGGCTTTGGGTGTTAGAACTCGAGGCGGGGGAAGGATTCAATTGAGCACGGGAGGGAAAAAAGTAAAAGCCTTGTCCCTTTATAAAGAGGGTGAATATCAAGCGTCCTCCTCGTGGCCGTTTGGGAATTTCCTAAGATCTAGGAGTCCTAGGCACGGTTGGGTTACCCACGTCCATATTAATGAGAATCCCGTAATAAAGGGAACACGACCTCTGCTTTGACAAGACGTGTCAAGAAACCGCCTCGCGTTATGTGCGGGGCTGGTTAAAGAAAAACGGTACGAATAATTACCGGGCCATGGCATGATGTCATGCTGCCAAAATGTGTCAGCAGATTAGATTTGTGGTAATATTATTCTCTCTACGCTGGTATGTGGAACTTATTTTGCAGGGTCAGACACTATCCTTGTATTCAAACTCTTCTGTGGTGTATTCAGAGGAGGAACACGCCTTGCAATGCCGAAGACAACACTGCGCGCCGGACTCATCGTCATTGAAGCCTGGTTCAGGGGCTACTGAGGGAGTCCTGGATTAGGGGGTCTCCGGACAGCCGGACTATATCCTTTGGCCGGACTGTTGGACTATGAAGATACGAGATTGAAGACTTCGTCCCGTGTCCGGATGGGACTCTACTTGGCGTGGAGGGCAAGCTAGGCAATACGGATATGTATATCTCCTCCTTTGTAACCGACCTTGTGTAACCCTAACCTCCTCCGGTGTCTATATAAACCGGAGGGTTTTGGTCCGTAGGACAACATACAATCATACCATAGGCTAGCTTCTAGGGTTTAGCCTCTCCAATCTCGTGGTAGATGAACTCTTGTACTACTCATATTATCAAGAATAATCAAGCAGGACGTAGGGTTTTACCTCCGTTAAGAGGGCCCGAACCTGGGTAAAACATCGTGTTCCCTGCCTCCTGTTACCATCCGCCTTAGACGCATAGTTTGAGACCCCCAACCCGAGATCCACCGGTTTTGACACCGACAATGGGCATGGATGGATAGAGCACAACCATATGTCCAAATCATCCTTACTGAAGCTACTCAAAACAAGCATGTATCTCACTATAGCATCATGGTTACATGGCATAAAAATAACAGCAGAGCAAAGACCTAGCAAAATCCCAAGTCCCTGAAATCAGGAATATCACGAAGGCTACTTTGCATGCTTGTGCTAGTCACCACATTGATCACAAAAATACATGGCAAGCACCCCTGTAAATATGACATGGCATAGACCAAAACACATGTAGAGCTCATGCCCATATGCAGCACACAGCAAATGTGGCAAAAATGACAAATCCTCATACTCTGATAAGTAACAGCAACTAACAATTTATAGCACTCTTGCATCGGTGATTTGGGCATCAAGATGGACTCAAACAAGCATGCCACAAAGGAACAAAATGAAGAGCACATCATGATGAACATTTTGATATATCATGCACGCAAAACGGAGCAGTATGCAAGAAGTTATGGCATGGCATGAACAAAATGCAAAACGAAAACAAAACCCAACCACGAAGGGAATCCCATATCGCATCTCCGAAAAAGGCAAGAGTCGGAGTTACGATTATGGAAATTTGTATCCGGGACATTACACCTTTGGATTCAGAATAGTCATTCAATGACTTCAATATATACATCCTTGAGCCATGAGAGTATGTAGACATTACATACATCAACTGCATGGATTTGTACTGCTATTAGCATTCAGTATCGAAACATAATTCCACTCATCCATGAAGGTATGCTACATCATAACCGATGTTGGGTCTCTGTGAAAAACCCTTGTGCTACAAGCCTCGCTATCTCACCACCTCATTTATTTTCGTCTCCAAACGAAAATTCACTTCCCTTCCCTCAGAAAGATACTTAAGAGAAGCAGGTTTCACAGTGGTAAATACATCTCTTTTGATGAGCGAGTGCCACTCTTCCTTAATTGCTTCCTTTCATTTGAACCAATATAAGTGCAACAACACTCTCAGTGCCACTCTTCCTTAATTGATTCCTATCATTTGAACCAATATAAGTGCAACAACACTCTCCATGGATGTGGTTCAGGGCCCAAAAGGATTCTAGCAATTATCGAGCAGAATTTCATGTCGACATATGTAGACTTTCTCATATATGATTCTGATGAATTAATATCATTGTGAAATTCTTATTACGCCTCTTAACTCCTTTGTGATTTCCCATAACAATGGAGTCAAGGTTTTTCGATTTCCCAACACCTAAAAATGTGTGCACATATGTGTTGGACTTTGGATGCCGCTGATGTGGCTTGAACTACGTTGGTATTTCCCCAAAGAGGAAGGGATGATGCAGCACAACTACGGTAGGTATTTCCCTCAGTAATGAAACCAAGGTATCAATCCAGTAGGAGAACCAAACAACACTATGTAAAAGGTACCTGCACAGAGAGAACAAATACTTGCAACCCGACGCTTGTGAGGGGTTGTCAATCCCTTTTACGAGTAATGACGTAGGAAATTAGCAAGTTGACGGGATAAAATTGTGATAGATTGGATAACTAGATCTCGAATAAACACGAAATAAAATATGCAAATAAAAAGTGCAACAAGGTATTTCTGAGTTTTTGGAATAATAGATCTGAAAATAAAAGCGAATAAAAATATATCTCAAACCAAAATGATAAAGAATAGACTCGAGGGCGGTAGATTTCACTAGTGGCTTCTCTCGAGAAAAATAACATACGACGGGTACACAAATTACTGTTGGGCAATTGATAGAACTTCAAATAATTATGACAATATCCAGGCAATGATAATTATATAGGCCAATGATCATTATATAGGCATCACGTCCAAGATTAGTAGACCGGCTCCTGCCTGCATCTACTACTATTACTCCACACATCGACTGCTATCCAGCATGCATCTAGTGTATTAAGTTCATGGAGAAACAGAGTGATGCAATAAGAACGATGACATGATGTAGACAAGATCTATTCATGTAGAAATAGACCCCATCTTGTTATCCTTAATAGCAACGATACATATGTGTCATGTCCCCTTCTGTCACTGGTATTGAGCACCATACAATCGAACCCATCACAAAGCACCTCTTCCCATGGCAAGAAAAATCGATCTAGTTGGCCTAACTAAACCAAAGATTCAAAGAAGAAATACGAGGCTATAAGCAATTATGCATATAAGAGATCAAAACTCAATTAACTTTCATGGATAAAATAGATCTGATCATAAACTCAAAGTTCATCGGATCCGAACAAACACACTGCAAAAAGAGTTACATCAAATAGATCTCCAAGAGACCATTGTATCGATAATCAAAAGAGAGAGAGAGAGAGAGAGAGAGAGAGAGAGAGAGGAAACCATCTAGCTACTAACTACGGACTCGAAGGTCTACAATGAACCACTCACGCATCATCGGAGAGGCACCAATGATGATGATGAACCCCTCCATGATGGTGTCTAGATTGGATCTGGTGTTTCTGAAACTTGCGGTGGCTGGAATTGTGTTTCGTCGACTCCCCTGGGATTTTTTGATTTGCGGGGTATTTGTAGAGCAAAGAGGCATTGCGGGAGGCGGCCAAGGTGGGCACAACCCACCAGGGCGCGCCTAGGCCCGCAGGCGTGCCCAGGTGGGTTGTGCTCCCCTCAGAGCCCCCTTTGGTACTTCTTTGGCCCATCATGTGTCTTTTAGTCTAGAAAAAATCTCCAAATTTTTTTGCTGCATTTGGACTCTGTTTGGTATTGATTTTCAGCAAAGTAAAAAACAAGCAGAAAATAGCAACTGGCACTGGGCACTATGGCAATAGGTTAGTCCCAAAAATATGATATAAAGTTGCTATAAAACGATTGTAAAACATCCAAGAATGATAATATAACAACATGGAACAATCAAAAAGTATAGATATGTTGGAGACGTATCAGCATCCCCAAGCTTAACTCCTGCTCGTCCTCGAGTAGGTAAATGATAAAAACAGAATTTTTGATGTGGAATGCTTCCTATCATGTTCATCACATATTCTTTTCTTTTGTAGCATGGACATTTGGACTTTCATATGATTCAAAGCAATAGTCTAGTTTTGACATGAAGATTTCAATACTCAAGCATATCAACAAGCAACCATGTCTTTCAAAATATCAACACTAAAGCAAGTTATCCCTAGCCCATTATGCTCAACCATTGATCCTTTCATGAAACACACTCACATATTAGCTACACCCAATGATCAAGTACGATAATAGTGCCCCTTAGTTGGTGCTTTATAAGAGAAGATGGAGACTCAAATAAAAATAAAATTGCATAAAGGAAATAGAAAGGCCCTTCATAGAGGGAAGTAGGGATTTGTAGAGGTGCCAGAGCTCAAAGTGGAAAAAGATAGAGATAAAACATTTTGGGTGGCATGTTGTTCTTGTCAACGAAAATGATCAAGTAGTTCCCAATACTTTCCATGCTAGATATATCATAGGCGGTTCCCATATAGAAAATATAGTTGATTCCTTTTTCTACCATAGTTTCACATTCCACGGCTAATCGTATCCATGGGTGTCGTCCATACCAAAACTTTCCAAGGAATTTATCATTTGACAACATAAAGTAAATTAATTTTTCATTTCGGGATTGGGAATCCCTAAAACCTTTGCCGTACTCTCGTGCAATGACAAGTGAATAAACACTCATCTTGAGAATAACACATCTATCATGGAAAAATATCAGCCACCCCTACCGTTTCATGAGTGGTACGAGCACACAAAAAGGAAATTTATTTTGAAAATTAGAGATGGAACATACAAATTTGCTTAGAACGGCACGAAAATACCGCATATAGGTAGGTATAGTGGACTCATATGGCAAAACTGGGTTTAAGGATTTTGGATGGACAAGTAGTAATCCCACTTAGTACAAGTGAAGGCTAGCAAAAGATTGAGAAGCATCCAACCAAGAAACGAAAAATTTCATAAGCGAGCATTAAGCATCACTAACACTGAATAATGCACCACAAGTAGGATGTAACTTCATTGCATAACTATTGACTTCTGTGCTTGCATAGGGAATCACAAACCTTAACATCAATATTCTTACTAAAGCATAATTACTCATCAACATGACTCACATATCACTACCATCATATCGCAAACTACTACAAAGAATCAAGTTTATTTTGTCCAATGATGTTCATGAAAGTTTCTATTATATCCCTCTTGAATATCTATCACTTTGGGACTAGTTTCCTACGTTGCTTTTGATAGCTCAAACAAATCTAAGTGAAGAACATGAGCATAAAAAAATTTCTTCTCTCAAAATAATTTAAGTGAAGCATGAGAGAATTTCTTCAAAATTTTACTAACTCTCAAATAAATATAAGTGAAGCATGGGGGCGTTTCTTCAAAAATATTAAAGCACATTGTGCTCAAAAAGATATAAGTGAAGCACTAGAGCAATTCCATAGCTCAAAAAAATTAAGCGAAGCACATAGAGCAATCCTAACAAATTATAGCTTAATCTTGGCTCTCTCAAATAGGTGTGTTCAGCAAGGATACTTGACTCAAAACAAAAACAAGCAAAGACTCATATAATACAAGACGCACCAAGCAAAACTCATGATATGTGGTGAATAAAAACATAGCTCCAAGTAAAATACAGATGGTCATTAGAAGAAAGAGGGGATGCCACTCGAGGCATCCCCAAGCTTCTTGTTCCTCTTTGGATAATAACTTGGGGTGCCTTGGGCATCCCCAAGCTTAGGCTCTTCTTACTCCTTATTCCTTCATCCATCGTGATCTCACACAAAACTTTAAAACTTCAATCACACAAAACTCAACAAAACCTTCATGAGATCTGTTAGTATAACAAAGCAAATCACTACTCTAAGTACTGTTGCAAACCCATTCATATTTTATTTTTGCATTATATCTACTGTATTCCAACTTTACCATGGCTTATACCCACCAATATAAACCATAGATACATCCAAAAAAGCACACAACGCAAAGAAAACAGAATGTGTCAAAAACAGAACAGTCTGTAGAAATCTGAAAACTTCGAATACTCCTGTAGCTCCAAAAATTCTGAAAATTTAGGACAATGTCGGCAATTTGTACGTCAATCTTGTGTACAAAAATCAGGATTTTATCGCGCCTATGTGATTAATTAAAATTGTTTTACTGGGTGCAGAAGTTTTTGTTTTCAACAAGATCAAATCAACTATCACCCAACATGATCCCAAAGGCTTTGCTTGGCACAAACACTAAATAAGACATAAAAACACAATCATAACAGTAGCATAATTGTGCAAACACTCAAGAACAGAAAGAAAAAGACAAAAAAATTTATTCATTGGGTTGCCTCCCGACAAGCGCTATCGTTTTATGCCCCTAGCTAGGCATAATGCATAGATCTAAGTGTTGTCATCTTTAGTTCTAGATTGTCACATCCCTGGTCCTGTTATGCACTAGGCTAGACCTCATGTGAGCATCATGTTTTAATTCAAATGAAATTTGAATTGAGGGATTTTCGAAGCCTCAGAAACCTTCTAAAAATGATCAACATTAAAATCTTCTCAAAGAAGCCCAAGAAAATGTTCCTCTTAGTCTCTGAAAATATTGCAAAGAGGTAAAACTCAAAACAATATTTTTGGTATCTCAGAGTTTATTATTTTGGGCCTTTGAATTAAATAAATAGCTATTTGCATTGGATATATATTTGATATATAAATAATATATGTCCAATAATACTGGAACATTTTATGTGGTTTGGTATATTTTAGTCCTAGCCACATAACTATTTCCAGGATTTTATAAAATGGTTTAGTGTCTAAAACTAAATCAAAACAAACTACAGAAAATAGAAAACAGAATTAAATAGAAATAAGAGAGAGAGAGAGAGAAGGAAGTTACCTGGCCTCACCCGTGCAGCCCACCAGAGCCGGCCCAGCTCCTGTGCTGGTCCAGCACTGTGCGGCCCAGCCCACCGCAGTCGCCACCGTCTTCAACCTCCTGCCAGTAGGCAGGAGGGCGTGTGCCCGACGCGCGCGCGCACGCGCCGGCCACCTCATGCTTGCCGCTTGCTCCTGGACGTCGCTAGGTGCGCCACGCCACCCCCTCGGACCCCTCTCACTCTTCCTCGAGGCCCCGCCCCTCTGCTCCCTCTCTCTCGCCCGAACCCGAACGCAGCCATCGCCGCCGACTAGAACCACCGCGGCCACAGGTCCTCCCTCGCCTCTCCGACGCGCCCCCGAGCTCCGCCGTGACGTCCCCGTCCCTACCACGGAGCCACAAGACGCCGGACGCCCTGGAGCACCATCACCGACGCCATCTTCTTCCTCTGCACCGACAGCCGTCGTCGCTTGATTCGCCGCCCACAGAGCGTCCCCGGCCTCGCCCTTGCGCTCGTTGGACTCGCGGTGAGCCGCTGAACCGTTCCCCTCTTCTTCCCATGCCGTTTGGCCGCTCTAGCCATTGCTTCCGCCGGACCCGAGAGCTCGCCGCCGTCGTGCCTCGTCACCGTCGTGGCCAGAGCCACCATGGCTCAAAGCCGGGCACACCACCGTGCTCCAAACCTCACTAGGAGCACGTAGAACCCACCAGCTTCCCCTCCCGAGCACCACAACGCCAAACCCGCAGGTGCCCGAACTCCGGCCGCCGCCTTGGAGCTCGCCGCCGTTGACTCAGGCCACCCCAGCTCCTCCCGTTCGCTCCATTAGATGCGCTGCTTTGCCAGCTAGCCGTAGCCGCAAACCACGAGTAAAACGGTGCCCTGTAGCGCAAACCCGACGCGGCCGCCGCCGCGATCTGAGGTTGCCGGCGGTTAAACACCGGCAGCTGACGTGGCGCTGATTTAGTTAGCACTAATGACCACGCTAAACACCCCCACAGCCACTGACAGTGGGCCCCACCCCTGGTCAAACCTCAGTTAGCGCTGGGTTTGACCGGGATTAGCTCCTGTGTCACTGACGTGTGGCCCCCACACGTCAGGTTTGACCGAGCCAGCCCAGTTGACCCTGCTGACATCACTGTGACGTGGTGCTGACGCCATAATCATTTCTGGATTTACTATTATTTCAGGAATTTCAGAAAATAGCTAAAACTTCAATAAATCATAGAAAATTAACCATAACTCCAAATTAAATAAATTATATATGAAAAATTATCAGAAAAATTCAAGGAATCCATCTGTACCATTTTCATGCATGTTAGAACAACTTATAGATGCTGTTTAGCACAAATCATATAAAGGGCATTTAAATAATCACATATGGAGTTTGAATTTGAATCTTGTATTCAAACCAACCCCATTTAATTTGTTGCTAGATGCATTAGCCCAAAACACATTCATATTGCCATGTCATAGCATGCATCATATTGTGCATTGCATTGATCGTGTTTCTTCTGTGTTTGCCGGTGTTGTTCTCCCTCGGTAGACGTGATACCGATGATGTGATCGTTGACACTGATGAAGACTCAGTGTTATCTTCAGAAGTGCCAGGCAAGCAAAACCCCCTTGTTCATTCCGATAAAATCCCACTCTCTCGCTCCTGCTCTCTTTTACTGCATTAGGACAACAACGACATATTTGTTACTTGCTGCGTTAGCTGAACCTCTTTATCCTTTGCATGACCTGTCATTGCCACAGTAAATAGATGAAACCCACTAGCATGAGTAGGAGTTGTTTGAGCCCTGTTGTGCCTACTCATTCATGTTTGTTTGTCATGCCTGCTACTGCTTAGAGTTGAGTCAGGTCTGATTCATCGGGGATGAATCAGAGGCGTGTGAACATGTCCTACTGTGTGTGAGCTAAGTGTGTGAATACGATTTGGTAAAGGTAGCGGTGAGAGGCCATGTAGGAGTACATGGTGGGTTGTCTCATTGCAGCCGTCCTCAGGAACTGAGTTCTGCGTTTGTGATCCATGATTCAGCTACTACCATACATTGGGCCCTGAAATATGACCCCGCTCGACTTCTTATTCACCCTCGTCCTCTGTCCAGGAGTTGCAAGTAGTTTCTGGTGTTTGTAGTACGCTGGAGGCCGTGGACAGCGCTGACCGTAGGGGTGGGCTGTGATGCGGTAGGCACGTGGCCGGGTAAACCGGGCGCCCGTTTGGTGCCACGGAACCCTGTTCACACCGTTTGGGGCTGTGAGCGAAACTCCGGCCGGATCTCCTAATGGATGGAACCCGAATAGGCGATAAACCTGGACTAGAGACTTGAGTATTTAGGTAGGTCGTGGTCTACACCCACGTCGGCTTTCGCTTGAAGTCTGCCGAGCACATGTCGTGTGCAGACGCTAAGTGGTGGAAACATGTATGAAGAAGTACACCCCTGCAGGGTTAACATCATCTATTCGAATAGCCGTGTCCACGGTAAAGGACTTCTGGGTTGCTTATATCAGTTCATAGACAAGTGAAAGTGGATACTCTAAAATACGCAAGATAAGCGTGAGTGCTATGGATGGCGCTCTCGTAGGGAGACGGGAGCGGATCCATAGTGGTGTATTGATATGGGGAATATGTGGACTCGTGTGCGCCACCTCAAAAGAGTTATTTGCAGTCGTAGTTCAGGATAGCCACCGAGTCAAAGCTGGCTTGCTGCAGTTAAACCCCACCATCCCTTTGTTGATAATGATGCATATGTAGATAGTTCTGATGTAAGTCTTGCTGGGTACATTTGTACTCACGTTTGCCTATTTTATGTTTTTGCAGAGAGACTTCGGTCTCACTAGTAGTTTCGCGTGGACTTCGACGTTTAGCTTGTTACCTCAGCTACGATCTTGTGCCTCGGCAGGATTGGTAGATAGTCAGGCTTCTCAGCCTTTTTCATTTATAGATGTCTGTACTCAGACATGTTAAGCTTCCGCATGTGCCTTGATTTGTATGCTCTGAATGTTGGGTCATGAGACCCCTGTTTGTAATATCTCGCTCCTTGGAGCCTATTGAATAAATACTTGAGTCGTGGAGTCATGTTGTGATGCCATGTTGTGTTTGCACATATCGAGCATATTGTATGTATGTTATTGAAATGCTTGGTATGTGTGGGATCTGACTATCTAGTTGTTTATCCTTAGTAGCCTCTCTTACCGGGAAATGTCTCCTAGTGTTTCCACCGAGTCATGGTAGCTTGCTACTGCTCCGGAACACTTAGGCTGGCCGGCATGTGTCCTTCTTTGTTCCTGTGTCTGTCCCTTCGGGGAAATGTCACGCGATGAATACCGGAGTCCTGTTAGCCCGCTACAGCCCGGTTCACCGGAGTCCTGCTAGCCCAGTGCTACAGCCTGGATTCACTCGCTGATGACCGACACGTTCGATGCTGGGTCATGGATGCCTGTCCCTGTAAGTCTGTGCCACTTTGGGTTTACGACTAGCCATGTCAGCCCGGGCTCCTTATCATATGGATGCTAGCGACACTGTCATATACGTGTGCCAAAAGGCGCAAACGGTCCCGGGCAAAGGTAAGGCGACACCCGTGGAATACCGTGCGTGAGGCCGCAAAGTGATACGAGGTGTTACATGCTAGATCGATGTGGCATTGAGTCGGGGTCCTGACATAGATCCATAAGATGCCCTCATGATTGGTTCATATGGTGGCTTAATTCTTGTTCTAGGGAAGTGTTCCATCACATTTCTTAGTGGAAATTGAAATTTAATATTGCCTTCTTTCATATCAATCACGACAACAATAGTACGTAAAAACGGTCTACCAAGTATAATGTGACAAGACGGATTGCAATCAATATCAAGAATAATAAAATCTGTGGGCACATAATTCCTATTTGCAAGAATAATAACATCATTAATTCTTCCCAAAGTCTTTTTAATAGTAGAATCTGCCAAGTGCAAATTTGAAGAACACTCTTCAATATTGGTAACACCAAGCACATCACATAAAGATTTTGGAATTGTAGAAACACTAGCACCCAAATCACATAAAGCAAAGCACTCCTAATTTTTAATCTTGACTTTAATGGTGGGTTCCCATTCATCATGTAATTTTCTAGGAATTGAGATATCTAATTCCAACCTTTCTTCCAAAGCTTTCATCATGGCATCTACAATATATTTAGTAAAAGCTTTGTTTTGTTCATAAGCATGGGGTGAATTTATAATGGATTGTAACAAAGAAATACAATAAATCAATTATCATAATTAAAGTATTTTTAATCCAAAAGAGTGGGCACATCACTAGTTTTGACCTCTCCAAACCCACTTCAATCAATTTTTTATCAAGATTTTCACCCTCCGAATTATCGGGATGCCTTCTAGCTAAAGTTGACTCTTCTTCAGTCCCTTTATCATCAATCTTAATTTTACTAAATAAGGAATCAATGGAAGAAACACCAATCATTTTAAGATCTTCATCATTTTTATGAAAGCAATCACTAGAAAATGCTTTTTCTAAAAATTCTCTTTTAGCTCTAAGCATAGCGGTTCTTTTCTTACTTTCATCCATAGGAACATATAAAGCTTAAATTGATTCCTCAAGATTAGGCACAAAAAATTTCAACTTGAGATTTTCGACATCATGAGAAATTCTATCAATGCTTCTAGACATATCATCAATCTTATTCAACTTTTCTTCTATCGTATTATTGAAAACCTTTTGAGCATTGATAAATTCTTTAATATTATTCTCAAGATCAGAGGTGTTCCAATTATTATTATAAGAAGGATTGCCATAGGAATTACCATAATTATTAGAGGAATTTCTCGGAAAAGGCCTAGGATTAAAATTACCTCTATAAGCATTGTTATTGAAATTGTTTCGCAAGACAAAATTCACATCTATGGAATTACTATTTTTATCAATCAAAGTAGACAAAGGCACATCATTAATATCAATAGGGGCACTTTCATCAGCAACCAACTTCATAAGAGCATCAAATTTTTCACTCAAAGAATTTATTTCCTCAACCGAATTGAATTTTTTACTAGTAGGGCCTATTTTGATATGCCATTGTGAATAATTTGCCATAATATTATCAAGCAACTTAGTAGCTTCACCCAAAGTAATTTCCATAAAAGTACCACCCGCGGCGGAATCTAAAAGATTTCTCGAGACAAAATTAAATCCCGCATAAAAAATTTGTATGATCATCCAAAGATTTAAACCATGAGTAGGACAATTTCTTAGCATTAATTTCATTCTTTCCCAAGATTGCGTGACATGTTCACGATCATATTGCTTAAAATTCATGATTTGTGTCCTAAGTGAAATAACTTTCACGGGCGGAAATACTTAGTAATAAAAGCATCTTTGCACTTATCCCAAGAACCGATACTATTGCGAGGCAAAGAAGAAATCCAAATTTTTGCATGATCTCGCAAAGAAAACAGGAATAATTTCAACTTCACAATATCACTGCCCACATCTTTTTTCTTTTGCATATCGCATAATTCTACAAATGTGTTTAGATGGGACGATGCATCCTCATTAGGAGTACCGCAAAACTAATCTTTTATAACAAGATTCAACAAAGCAACATTAATATCACAAGATTTCGCACTAGTGGCGGGAGGAGCAATCGGAGTGCTAATAAAATCATTATTGTTGGTATTAGAAAAATCACACAACTTGGTGTTCTCTTGAGTCATTGTGACTACGCAAACAAGATTGCACACAAAAATAGATCTAATAAGAAAACGGCGAGCGAAGAAGAGGGCGAATAAAACGACAAATTTTTGTGAAGTGGAGGAGATGAAATCAAGAGGCAAATGGTAAATAATCTAAATTGCAAGGAGATGAGATTTGTGATTAGGAACCTGATAGATGTTGATGATGTCTCCCTGACAACGGCGCCAGAAATTCATTTTGATGCGGCGTGTACTACGTCGGTATTTCCCCAAAGAGGAACGGATGATGCAACACAGCTGCGGTAGGTATTTCCCTCAGTAATGAAACCAAGGTATCAATCGAGTAGGAGAACCAATCAACACTATCTAAACGGTACCTGCACACAAAGAAAAAATACTTGCAACCCAACGCTTATGAGGGGTTGTCAATCCCTCTTACGGGTAACGATGTCGGAAATTAGCAAGTTGACGGGATAAAATTATGATAGATTGGAGAAATAGATCTTGAATAAACGCGAAATAAAAGATGCAAATAAAAAGTGCAGCAATGTATTTTTTCGGTTTTTGGAATAATAGATCTGGAAATAAAAGCGAATAAAAATAGATCGCAAAGCAAATATGGTAAAGAATAGACCCGGGGGGCGTAGATTTCACTAGTGGCTTCTCTCGAGAAAAATAGCATACGGCGGGTAAACAAATTACTGTTGGGCAATTGATAGAACTTCAAATAATTATGACGATATCCAGGCAATGATCATTATATAGGCATCACATCCAAGATTAGTAGACTGACTCTGATGTCTACTACGCAACTTAATTCTTGTAGACACATGTTGGGCCTCCAAGCACAGAGTTTTGTAGGACAGTAACAATTTCCCCTCAAGTGGATGACCTAAGGTTTATCAATCCGTGGGAGGCATAGGATGAAGATGGTCTCTCTCAAACAACCCTGCAACCAAATAATAAAAAGTCTCTTGTGTCCCCAACACACAAAATACAATGGTAATTTGTATAGGTGCACTAGTTCGGCGAAGAGATGGTGATAAAAGTGTAGTGATGATAGTAGATATTGATTTTTGTAATAGGAACAATAAAAAACAGCAAGGTAGCAAAATTGATAAAACGGAGCACAAACGGTATTGCAATGCTTAAAAATGAGGCCCAGGGTCCGTACTTTCGCTAGTGCAATCTCTCAACAATGCTAATATAATTGGATCATATAACCACCCCTCAACGTGCGAAGAAGAGTCACTCCAAAGTTCCTATTTAGCAGAAAACATAAGAAGAAATTGTTTGTAGCTATTCTTTCCGATCAATCTATCCAAGAGTTCATACTAAAATAACACCAAGTTATTCTTTCCGGTCGATCTATCAAGAGTTCGTACTAAAATAACACTAAGTTATTCTTTCCGATCGATCTATCAAGAGTTCATACTAAAATAACACCAAAGAAAATTCAGATTCATAATACTCAATCCAACACAAAGAACCTCAAATAGTGCCCCAAGATTTCTACCGGAGAAACAAAAGACGAGAACATGCATCAACCCCTATGCATAGATTACCGCAATGTCACCTCGGGAATCCGCGAGTTGAATGCCAAAACATATCTCAAGTGAATCAATATGATACCCCATTGTCACCACAGGTATTCATAGCAAGACATATATAAAGTGCTCTCAAATCCATAAAAGTATTCAATCTGACAAAACAAAATCTCAAAGGGAAAACTCAACTCACAACAAGATAGAGAGGGGAAAACACCATATGATCCAACTATATTAACAAAGCCCCCGATACATCAAGATCGTGCCATCAAGAACACAAGGGAGAGAGAGATACTAAACACATAGCTACTGGTACAAATCCTCAACCCCGAGGGTGGACTACTCCCTCCTCATCATGGTGGCCGCCGGGATGATGAAGATGGCCATCGGTGATGATTTCCCCCTCTGGCGGAGTGCCGGAACGGGGTCTAGATTGGTTTTTCATGGCTACAGAGGCTTGTGGCGGCGAAACTTATGATCTAGGGTTACCCCGAGGGTTTTTGGAATATTTGACAATTTATAGGGCGAAGAGGGGGTACGGCATCGAGGTGGGCACAACCCACCTGGGGGCACCTGGGCCCCCAGGCGCACCCTGGTGGGTTTTGCTCCCCTCGGGGCACCCCCCAGGTGCTGCTCTGGCCCATTGGATGTCTTTTGGTCCATAAAAAATCCACAAAAAGTTTCGCGGTGTTCGGACTCCATTTGATATTGATTCCTGTGATGTAAAAAGCAAGCAAAAAACAACAACTAGCACTGGGCACTGGGTCAATAGGTTAGTCCCAAAAAATGATCTAAAGTTGCTATAAAATGATTGTAAAACATCCAAGAATGATAATATATTAGGATGAATACTTCATAACTTACAGATACGTTGGAGACGTATCAGCATCCCCAAGCTTAATTCCTACTCGCCCTCGAGTAGGTAAATGATAAAAGAAATAATTTATGAAGTGTGAATGCTAGCAAAGTGCACAAGTTTGATCAAGGACAATTTCAATCACTTTTCCTAGCATCATAACAACAATTTTTTTCCTATAAAACTTCTCATGTTAAAGTAGCAACAAATTCACATGTTAAGGTTCAAACAATGAATTCTCTTGAAACTCAACAACCTATGTTCTCAGTCACCAATCAATTGCAATTCAACTTATTCAACAGAGTCTAAGTAAGAGCTCCACATACTCAACCATCATATAGTCTTCTATGAAACACTCACCGCATACACATCAGCAAAATGTTTAACCAGACACATAGAAAGATAGGGGCTTATAATTTCGCCTCCCAACGTATTCACCTCAATGGCGATGTCAACAATAATAACTCATACTACCCATATCCAACTGGATATATGTGCCTAGATCTTTCCTCACCACATGACGCTTGCCAAAAGAGAAAAAATAAAAAGGAATAGAGAGAAAAACTTTGACTCTTGCATGAAAGTAAATACATAAAAGTAAAAGGTAGGCCCTTGGCAGAGGGAAGCAGAGGTTTAATACGTCTCCAACGTATCTATAATTTTTTATTGCTGCATGATATTATATTATCTATTTTGGATGTTAATGGGCTTTATTTTACACTTTTATATCATTTTTGCGACTAACCTACTGATCGGAGGCCCGGCCCAAATTGTTGTTTTTTTTGCCTATTTTAGGGTTTCGAAGAAAAGGAATATCAAATGGAGTCCAAACGGAATGAAACCTTCGGGAACGTGATTTTCTCAACGAATGTGATCCAGAGACTTGGAGTGTGCGTCAAGAAACAACGGAGGAAGGCACGAGGTAGGGGGCGCGCCTACCCCCCTGGGCGCGCCCTCCACCCTCGTGGGCCCTCCGTTGCCCCATTGACGTACTTCTTCCTCCTATATATATCCACGTACCCCCAAACATCCAGGGGCACCATGAAAACCTAATTCCACCGCCGCAACCTTCTGTACCCGAGAGATCCCATCTTGGGGCCTTTTTTGGAGCTCCGTCAGAGGGGGCATCGATCACGGAGGGCCTCTACATCAACTCCATGGCCTCTCCGGTGATGTGTGAGTAGTTTATTTCAGACCTACGGGTCCATAGTTATTAGCTAGATGGCTTCTTCTCTCTCTTTAGATCTCAATACAAAGTTCTCCTCGATCTTCTTGGAGATCTATTGGATGTAATCTTCTTTTGCGGTGTGTTTGTCAAGATCGGATGAATTGTGGGTTTATGACCCAGATTATCTATGAACAATATTTGATTCTCCTCTGAATTGTTTTATGTTTGATTGGTTTATCTTTGCAAGTCTCTTTGAATTATCAGTTTGGTTTGGCCTACTAGATTGATCTTTCTTGCAATGGGAGAAGTGCTTAGCTTTGGGTTCAATCTTGTGGTGCTCGATCCCAGTGACAGAAAGGGAACCGACATGTATTGTATTGTTGCCATCGAGGATAAAAAGATGGGGTTTATATCATATTGCATGAGTTTATCCCTCTACATCATGTCATCTTCCCTAAAGTATTACTCTGTTCTTATGAACTTAATACTCTAGATGCATGCTGGATAGCGGTCGATGTGTGGAGTAATAGTAGTAGATGCAGAATCGTTTTGGTCTACTTGTCTCGGACGTGATGCCTATATACATGATCATACCTAGATATTCTCATAACTATGCTCAATTCTATCAATTGCTCGACAGTAATTCGTTTACCCACCGTAATACTTATGCTCTTGAGAGAAGCCACTAGTGAATCCTATGGCCCCCGGGTCTATCTTCTATCATATTAATCTTCCAATACTTAGTTATTTCCATTGCCATTTATTTTACTTTGCATCTTTATTTATCTTTATCATAAAGATACCAAAAATATTATCTTATCATATCTATCAGATCTCACTCTCGTAAGTGATCGTGAAGGGATTGACAACCCCTTTATTGCGTTGGTTGCGAGGTTCTTATTTGTTTGTGTAGGTGCGTGGGAATTGAGCGTGGTCTCCTACTGGATTGATACCTTGGTTCTCCAAAACTGAGGGAAGTACTTACGCTACTTTGCTGCATCACCCTTTCCTCTTCAAGAGAAAACCAACGCAGTGCTCAAGAGGTAGCAAGAAAGATTTCTGGCGCCGTTGCCGGGGAGATTCGCGCCAAGTCAAGTCAAGATTTTACTCTGAATAATGAGCCATTACTGGCACCGTTGCCGGAGTCTACGCACAAGTCCAGACATACCAAGTACCCATCATAAACTCTTATCCCCCGCATTACATTATTTGCCACTTGCCTCTCGTTTTCCTCTCCCCCACTTCACCCTTGCCATTTTATTCACCCTTCTTCTGTTCGTCTTTCCATTTTCTTTGATGTCTTACTTGGCTCGTTTGCTCGTTTGGTTGGATTAGTTGTTTATTTATTGATAAACAGAGAACCTAAGATCTATGGATCCTCATCTGCTTGCTAATCTTCTTAAGAGATCCAATTATGATGAACCAATTGCTAGTGAGTTTTGTGCACTAGATTATCTTTATTAAGTTTTGCTTGAAATTCGTGAATCTGAAAATTGTGATGAAGTACTTTATGGAGTGATTCACAATGGATCTTTGAATAGAAAGCATGATTGCAATGATGACAGTATAAATTCTATTAATGTCAATTGTGCTTATAATATGCAAAACCCTAAGCTTGGGGATGCTTGTTTTTCTATGTCTACTACTTGTTGCAATGATCATGATTGGGGTGATTCTTCTTTTGATCTTGAAAATTTATTTAAGCCGCATGATAAATATGAGATTGATAATAGTGTTTGCAATATTATTGGAAGTGGGTTTGGAAGAGTGTCAACTTTAGATGCCACATATTTGGAGAATGTTCAATCTTATGAATTTTTTGATAAAAGTGGGTTTGGAGAGGTCATGACTTTAGTTAATGTTAATCCCACTATTTTGGAAGAGTGTCAACTTTGCATGCATGTGGATCGTGTTGAAAATATTTTATGTGATAGCTATTTTGTTGAATTTTCTTATTACCACACATGCAGTTATTATGAGAGAGGAAAATATGGTGGTAGAAATTTTCATGTTACTAAGTTACCTCTCGTTATGTTGAGATTGCTATTGTTTCTTTCCGCTTCCTTGCATATGGTAGCTTTTGCTTGCCTTGATAATTTGTTTGCCTATAAGATGCCTATGCATAGGAAGTATGTTAGACTTACATGTGTTTGTCACGTGTCTTATGATGCTCTCTTTGTGCTTCAATTCTTGTCTTTCATGTGAGCATCGTTGAAATCTTATGCCTAGCTATAAGGCTTTAAAGAAAAGCGCTTGTTGGGAGGCAACCCAATTTTATTTTTATTCCTTGATTTTTGCTCCTGTTTAGTAATAAATAAATTATATAGCCTCTGTTTTGGTTGTGTTTTTTGTGTTTAATTATTGTTTGTGCCAAGTAGAACCGTTGGGAAGACTTGGGGAAAGTCTTTTTAATCTTGCTGTAAAAAACAGAAACTTTAGCACTCACGAGAATTGCTGCCATTTTTATTTGGAAGGTAATATTTAGTTAATTATTTTTGAAGATTATTAATAGATAAATTCCTCACGTCCAGAAATTTATTTTAGAATTTTTGGGGTTCCAGAAGTTGCGCTAGCTACAGATTACTACAGACTGTTCTGTTTTTGACGGATTCTGTTTTTCGTGTGTTGTTTGCTTATTTTGATGAATCTATGGCTAGTAAAAGAGTTTATAAACCATAAAGAAGTTGGAATACAGTAGGTTTAGCACCAATATAAATCAATAATGAGTTCATTACAGTAACTTGAAGTGGTGTTTTGTTTTCTTTCGCTAACGGAGCTCATGAGATTTCTATTTTGAGTTTTGTGTTGTGAAGTTTTCAAGTTTTGGGTAAAGATTTGATGGATTATGGAACAAAGAGTGGCAAGAGCCTAAGCTTGGTGATGCCCATGGCACCCCAAGGTAAAATTCAAGGACACCAAAAATCCTAAGCTTGGGGATGCCCCGGAAGGCATCCCCTCTTTCGTCTTCGTCTATCGGTAACTTTACTTGGAGCTATATTTTTATTCACCACATGATATGTGTTTTGCTTGGAGCGTCTTGTATGATTTGAGTCTTTTGTTTTTAGTTTACCACAATCATCCATGATGTACACACCTTTTTAGATAGACTCACATCATTGGGAATTTATTAGAATACTCTATGTGCTTCACTTATATCTTTTGAGCTATATATTTTTTGCTCTAGTGCTTCACTTATATCTTTTGAGCTATATAGTTTTTTACTCTAGTTCTTCACTTATATCTTTTAGAGCACTGTAGTGGTTTTATTTTATAGAAATAATTGATCTCTCATGCTTCACTTATATTATTTTGAGAGTCCTTTAGAACAACATGGCAATAATAAAAACTTTCATACAAGTGCATTGAATACTAAGAGAAGTTTGATACTTGATAATTGTTTTGAGATATGGAGATGGTGATATTAGAGTCATGCTAGTTGAGTAGTTTTGAATTTTAGAAATACTTGTGTTAAAGTTTGTGATTCTCGTAGCATGCACGTATGGTGAACCGTTATGTGATGAAGTCGGAGCATGATTTATTTATTGATTGTCTTCCTTATGAGTGGCGGTCGGGGATGAGCGATGGTCTTTTCCTACCAATCTATCCCCCTAGGAGCATGCGTGTAATACTTTTCTTTGATAACTTGTAGATTTTTGCAATAAGTATGTGAGTTCTTTATGACTAATGTTGAGTCCATGGATTATACGCACTCTCACCCTTCCACCATTGCTAGCCTCTCTAGTATCACGCAACTTTCACCGGTACCATAAACCCACCGTATACCTTCCTCATAACAGCCACCATACCTACCTATTATGGCATTTCCATAGCCATTTCGAGATATATTGACATGCAACTTTCCATCGTTCCGTTATTATGACACGCTTCATCATTGTCATATTGCTTGCATGATCATGTAGTTGACATTGTATTTGTGGCAAAGCCACCGTTCATAATTTTCATACATGTCACTCATGCATCATTGCACATCCCAGTACACCGCCGGAGGCATTCACATAGAGTCATATTTTGTTCTAAGTATCGAGTTTTAATTTTTGAGTTGTAAGTAAATAAAGTGTGATGATCATCATTATTAGAGCATTGTCCCAGTGAGGAAAGGATGATGGAGACTATGATTCCCCCACAAGTCGGGATGAGACTCTGGACGAAAAAAAGAGAGAGAAAAGAGGCCAAAAAAAGAAGGCCCAAATAAAAAAACTAAAAAAATAAAATGAGAGAAAAAGAGGGAAGGGACAATGCTACAATCCTTTTTCCACACTTGTGCTTCAAAGTAGCACCACGATCTTCATGATAGAGAGTCTCCTATGATATCACCTTCATATACTAGTGGGAATGTTTCATTATAGAACTTGGCTTGTATATTCCATTGATGGGCTTCCTCAAATTGCCCTAGGTCTTCATGAGCAAGCAAGTTGGATGCACACCCACTTAGTTTCTTTTGTTGAGCTTTCATATACTTATAGCTATAGTGCATCCGTTGCATGGCAATCCCTACTCACTCACATCGATATCTATTGATGGGCATCTCCATAGCCCGTTGATACACCTAGTTGATGTGAGACTATCTTCTCCATTTTTGTCTTCTCCACAACCACCATTCTATTCCACCATATAGTGCTATATCCATGGCTCACGCTCATGTATTGCATGAAGATTGAAAAAGTTTTAGAACACCAAAAGTATGAAACAATTGCTTGGCTTGTCATTGGGGTTGTGCATGATTTAAATATTTTGTGTGGTGAAGATAGAGCATAGCCAGACTATATGATTTTGTAGGGATAACTTTCTTTGGCCATGTTATTTTGAGAAGACATAATTGCTTAGTTAGTATGCTTGAAGTACTATTATTTTTATGTCAATATTAAACTTTTATCTTGAATCTTATGGATCTGAACATTCATGCCACAATAAAGAAATATTAAATTGAGAAATATGTTAGAAAGCATTCCACATCAAAAATTCTTTCTTTTATCGTTTACCTACTCGAGGACAAGTAGGAATTAAGCTTGGGGATGCTGATACGTCTCCAACGTATCTATAATTTTTGATTGATCCATGCTATTATATTATATATTTTGGATGTTAATGGGCTTTATTTCACACTTTATATCATTTTTGGGACTAACCTACTAATCGGAGGCCCAGCCCAAATTGCTGTTTTTTGCCTATTTTAGGGTTTCGAAGAAAAGGAATATCAAACAGAGTCCAAACGGAATGAAACCTTCGGGAACGTGATTTTCTCAATGAATGTGATCCAGGAGACTTGGAGTGTGCTTCAAGAAACAACGGAGGAAGGCACGAGGCAGGGGGCGTGCCTACCCCCCTAGGCATGCCCTCCACCCTCGTGGGCCCTCCATTGCTCCATCGACGTACTTCTTCCTCCTATATATATCCACGTACCCCCCAAACATCTAGGGGCACCACGAAAACCTAATTCCACCGCCGCAACCTCCTGTACCCGAGAGATCCCATCTTTGGGCCTTTTTCGGAGCTCCGCCAGAGGGGGCATCGATCACGGAGGGCCTCTACATCAACTCCATGGCCTCTCTGGTGATGTGTGAGTAGTTTATTTCAGACCTACTGGTCCATAGTTATTAGCTAGATGGCTTCTTCTCTCTCTTTGGATCTCAATACAAAGTTCTCCTCGATCTTCTTGGAGATCTATTCGATGTAATCTTCTTTTGCGGTGTGTTTGTCGAGATTCAATGAATTGTGGGTTTATGATCCAGATTATCTATGAAAAATATTTGATTCTCCTCTGAATTGTTTTATGTATGATTGGCTTACCTTTGCAAGTCTCTTCGAATTATCAGTTTGGTTTGGCCTACTAGATTGATCTTTCTTGCAATGGGAGAAGTGCTTAGCTTTGGGTTCAATCTTGCGGTGCTCGATCCCAGTGACAGAAAGGGAACCGACACGTGTTGTATTGTTGCCATTGAGGATAAAAAGATGGGGTTTATATCATATTGCATGAGTTTATCCCTCTACATCATGTTATCTTCCCTAAAGCGCTACTCTGTTCTTATGAACTTAATACTCTAGATGCATGCTGGATAGCGGTCGATGTGTGGAGTAATAGTAGTAGATGCAGAATCGTTTTGGTCTACTTATCTCGGACGTGATGCCTATATACATGATCATACCTAGATATTCTCATAACTATGCTCAATTCTATCAATCGCTCGACAGTAATTCGTTTACCCACCGTAATACTTATGCTCTTGAGAGAAGCCACTAGTGAAACCTATGGCCCCCAGGTCTATATTCTATCATATTAATCTTCCGATACTTAGTTATTTCCATTGCCATTTATTTTAGTTTGCATCTTTATTTATATTTATCATAAAAATACCAAAAATATTATCTTATCATATCTATCAGATCTCACTCTCATAAGTGGCCATGAAGGGATTGACAACCCCTTTAGCGCGTTGGTTGTGAGGTTCTTATTTGTTTGTGTTGGTGCGTGGGACTTGAGCGTGGTCTCCTACTGGATTGATACATTGGTTCTCAAAAACTGAGGGAAATACTTACGCTACTTTACTGCATCACCCTTTCCTCTTCAAGGGAAAACCAACACAGTGCTCAAGAGGTAGCAAGGTTGCCATGCACTTTTTGTTTGTATGCTCAATCCCTTAATTCAAAAGAACGCCATGTTATATTGCCCCTTATGATAGCAACCTTTATTATGCAGTCTGTCGGTTTTACTCTTTGCCATCACAAGTTCGTACAACGCTGAATTTTCTCTTACACTAAATGATCTAACACTTTTAGAAGCAAATTTTTATTGCCTTATTGCACCGATGACAACTTACTTGAAGGATCTTACTCAATCCTTAGGTAGGTACGGTGGACTCTTGAAAATAAGATTTGGGTTTAACGGTTTTTGGATGCACAAGTATCTCTACTTGGTGCTGAATTTTTGGCTAGCAAAGATGGGAGGCAAGCACCACATGTTGAAGGATCTATGACAATATAACTTCTATGTGAATATGAACAAACATAAACCATCACATTGTCTTCCTTGTCCAACGTCAACAATTTTGGCATATAATATTTTGATGGGGGCTCACAATCACAAAATATTTCCAAGATAGTGTATTTGCGGGTGAAAGTTCTCTTCCTTATAGTAATCATTCAGGAATTGCTTGTATGACCAATATTGTGATTGTCAAGCTTCAAAAGATTTCACTTTATAAACTCAATGTGAAGCTACCACTAGGAATGATATGAACATATAATTTCAACTTCATGATATTCAATTCATTCAACAATTACTCATAGGATATAAGTGAAGCACAAGAGTAAATGACAAGGCTACTCCAAAAAGATATAAGTGAAGATCAAACGAGTAGTTAAGTAAATGAGTAGCTATTTGAGGACTGTCTCTTATTTAAAAAACTTCCAGATCTAAGTATTTTATTAAAACAGCAAGCAAAACAAAACAAAATGACATTACAAGAATAGCACAACTCATGTGAAGAAGCAAAAACTTTGGCTCAACCGATACTAACAGATAATTGTTGATGAAAAACGGTGGGATGCCTACCAGGGCATCCCCAAGCTTAGATGCTTGAGACTTCTTGAAATATTATCTTGGTATGCCTTGGGCATCCCCAAGCTTGAGCTTTTGTGTCTCCTTAATTCCTTTTATATTTTCCTCTCTCATAATAATTTTCAGTAGCATCATAAATGAATTCGACAATATAACTATCACATAAAACATTCTTTTCATGATCCACAAGCATATAAATTTTATTACTCTCCACATAAGAAAATTTATTCTCATGAATAGTAGTGGGAGCAAACTCAACAAAAAACTATCATGGGATGGAAAATTAAAATCATGATGACAAGTTTCATGGTTATCAATATTCTTTATATCATACATGTCATCACCATAATCATCATAGATAGGAGGCATGCTTTCATCATAATAAATTTTCTCATCAAAACTTGGGGGGCTAAAAATATCATCTTCATCAAACATAGCCTCCCCAAGCTTATGGCTTTGCATATCATTAGCATCATGTATATTCAAAGAGTTCATACCAACAACATTGCAATCATGCTCATCATTCAAGGATTTTATCCCAAGAATTTAATAGCATTCTTCTTCTAACAATTGAGCAAAATTTTCCTTTCCATCATTTTCACTAAAGACATTATAAAGATGAATAATATGATGCAACCTCAATTCGATTTTTTTGTAGTTTTCTTTTTATAAACCAAACTAGTGATAAAACACGAAACTAAAAGATTCAATTGCAAGATCTAAAGATATACCTTCAAGCACTCACCTCCCCGGCAACGGCGCGAGAAAATAGCTTGATGTCCACTACGCAACTTTATTATTGTAGACACGTGTTGGGCCTCCAAGCGCAGAGTTTTGTAGGACAGTAGCAATTTTCCCCAAGTGGATGACCTAAGGTTTATCAATCCGTGGGAGGTGTAGGATGAAGATGGTCTCTCTCAAACAACCATACAACCACATAATAAAAAGTCTCTTGTGTCCCCAACACACCAAATATAATGGTAATTTGTATAGGTGCACTAGTTCAGCGAAGAGATGGTGATAAAAGTGTAGTAATGATAGTAGATATTGATTTTTGTAACAGGAACAATAAAAAACAGCAAGGTAGCAATTGATAAAATGGAGCACAAACGGTATTGCAATGCTTAAAAATGAGGCCCAGGGTCCGTACTTTCGCTAGTAGAACCTCTCAACAATGCTAATATAATTGGATCATATAACTATCCCTCAACGTGCGACGAAGAGTCACTCCAAAGTTCCTATTTAGCAGAGAACATAAGAAGAAATTGTTTGTAGCTATTCTTTCCGATTGATCTATCCAAGAGTTCGTACTAAAATAACACCAAGTTATTCTTTCCAATCGATCTATCAAGAGTTCGTACTAAAATAACACTAAGTTATTCTTTCCAATCGATCTATCAAGAGTTCGTACTAAAATAACACCAAAGCAAATTCAGATTCATAATACTCAATGCAACACAAAGAACCTCAAATAGTGCCCCAAGATTTCTACCAGAGAAACAAAAGACGAGAACATGCATCAAACCCTATGCATAGATTACCCCAATGTCACCTCGGGAATCCGCGAGTTGAATGCCAAAACATACCTCAAGTGAATCAATATGATACCCCATTGTCACAATAGGTATTCATAGCAAAACATACATAAAGTGCTCTCAAATCCATAAAAGTATTCAATTCGATAAAATGAAATCTCAAAGAGAAAACTCAACTGACAACAAGATAGGGAGGGGGAAACACCATATGATCCAACTATATTAACAAATCCCCTGATACATCAAGATCGTGCCATTAAGAACACGAGAGAGAGAGAGAGATTAAACACATAGCTACCGGTACAAACCCGCATCCCCGAGGGTGGACTACTCCCTCCTCATCATGGTGTCCGCCTGGATGATGAAGATGGCCATCGGTGATGATTTCCCCCTCCGACGGAGTGCCAGCACGAGATCTAGATTGGTTTTTTGTAGCTAGAGAGGCTTGCGGCGGCGGAACTTCTGATCTAGGGTTATCCCGAGGGTTCTTGGAATATTTGACTATTTATAGGGCGAAGAGGGGGTACAGGAGGCCACCGAGGTGGGCACAACCCACCTAGGCGCGCCTGGGCCCAGGCGCGCCCTGGTGGGTTGTGGCCCCCTCGGGGCACCCCCAGGCGTTGCTCTGGCCAATTGGATGTCTTTTGGTCCATAAAAAATCCGCAAAAAGTTTCGCAGTGTTTGGACTCCGTTTGATATTGATTTCCTGCGATGTGAAAACAAGTAAAAAACAACAACTAGCACTGGGCACTGGGTCAATAGGTTAGTCCCAAAAAATGATATAAAGTTGCTATAAAATGATTATAAAACATCCAAGAATGACAATATATTAGTATGAATACTTCATAAATTATAGATACGTTGGAGACGTATCAGAGTCCTGCCTGCATGTACTACTATTACTCCACACATCGACTACTATCCAGCATGCATCTAGTGTATTAAGAACGGAGTAATGCAATAAGAATGATGACATGATGTAGACAAGATCTATTCATGTAGGAATAGACCCCATCTTGTTATCCTTAATAGCAATAATACATACGTGTCATGTCCCCTTCTGTCACTGGGATTGAGCACCGTAAGATCGAACCCATCACAAAGCACCTCTTCCCGTGGCAAGAAAAATCAATCTAGTTGACCTAACTAAACCAAAGATTCAAATAAGAAATACAAGGCTATAAGCAATCATGCATATAAGAGACCAAAACTCAAATAACTTTCATGGATAAAATAGATCTGATCATAAACTCAAATTTCATCAGATCCCAACAAACACACCGCAAAAAGAGTTACATCAAATAGATCTCCAAGAGACCATTGTATTGAGAATCAAAAGAGAGAGAGGAACCCATCTACCTACTAACTACAGACCCGAAGGTCTACAATGAACTACTCACCCATCATCAGAGAGGCACCAATGAGGATGGTGAACCCCTCCGTGATGGTGTCTAGATTGGATCTGGTATTTCTGGAACTTGTGGCGGCTGGAATTGTGTTCCGACGACTCCCCTAGGGTTTTTGGATTTTCAGGTATTTATAGAGCAAAAAGGCGGTGCGGGAGGCGGCCGAGGTGGGCATAGCCCTCTAGGGCGCACCTGGGCCCCAGGCGTGCCTAGGTGGGTTGTGCTCCCCTCGGAGCCCCCCTCTGGTACTTCTTTGGCCCATCGTGTGTCTTCTGGTCTAGAAAAATCTCCAAAAAGTTTCGTTGCGTTTGGACTCCGTTTGGTATTCTGTGAAGTAAAAAACTAGCAAAAAACAACAACTTGCACTGGGCACTATGTCAATAGGTCAGTCCCAAAAGTTATAAAATGATTGTAAAACATCCAAGAATGATAATATAACAACATGGAACAGTAAAAAATTATAGATACGTTGGAGACGTATCAGCCGCGCATCCCTCAGGTGTCATTCAACCTAAGGTTGAATCATGTTTACTGATTGAGGGGTCAATCTCCTCTGTTTTTGCTGAAACATATGAGAACTTAATCTCATGCGACCAGAATTCTCCCCCTCTTGCTCTCATCTAGGGAGACGAGTGGTTTATTAGGTACCTCCATTTGTTCTAATACTTGACCATAGTGACATCTTTGTCATCAGTAAATATACTTGGCAGATTATTTACAATATGCTACAAATTTCTCATAACCTGAACCTCCAGTTCAGATTCTTAAGTACGTGGACAAAATCTCTATGACATTTCTTATCCATTTCCTGGCATTCTTTGTGGTACACATCTCCCCCTAATGCCAGAAAATGTTCTTATTGCTAAAGCAATCAGCGTATGGGCTGCAAATAACTCCCTTCATAGGGTTACAATACAAGCCCGACACGTTTATGAGCCGCCCGGGATTCTGTGAACCGCCGGGCGTCAACCTGTGTATATAAAGGGACGACCTGACGGCGGTTTAGGGAGAAGAAAACAACAGACCGAGAGCCAGGTTAAGCGTATTTGCTCCTTGGTCATCGAAACCCTAGCAATACCACCTCAAACTGGATTAGGCCTTTACCTTCACCGCAAGGGGCCGAACCAGTATAAACTCCTTATGTCCTTTGTCCCGTTTAACCCCTGTAAGCTAACCTAGTCGTGATGGCTCCACGACTAAGTCCTCATACTAGGACATCTGTTGTGACAATTCCGCGACAAATACCGATATCACCACCCCGGCGTATATCACGGGCTTTCACATATGGTCGGGATCTATGTGAGGAATAAATTTGGTATGATCATTAACCCATAGAATACCTTAACCCTATGAAGGGAGTTATTTGCAGCCCATACGCTGATTGCTTTAGCAATAAGAACATTTTCTGGCATTAGGGGGAGATGTGTACCACAAAGAATGCCAGGAAATGGATAAGAAATGTCATAGAGATTTTGTCCACGTACTTAAGAATCTGAACTGGAGGTTCAGGTTATGAGAAATTTGTAGCATATTGTAAATAATCTGCCAAGTATATTTACTGATGACAAAGATGTCACTATGGTCAAGTACTAGAACAAATGGAGGTACCTAATAAACCACTCGTCTCCCTAGATGAGAGCAAGAGGGGGAGAATTCTGGTCGCATGAGATTAAGTTCTCATATGTTTCAGCAAAAATAGAGGAGATTGACCCCTCAATCAGTAAACATGATTCAACCTTAGGTTGAATGACACCTGAGGGATGCCCGGCTGATACGTCTCCAACGTATCTATAATTTTTGACTGTTCCATGTTGTTATATTATCATTCTTGGATGTTTTACAATCATTTTATAGCAACTTTATGGGCCCTAACCCGCCTATTGGCTTTGGGCCTTCTTACTAAGTCTCCTTCATAAGTCGACATCTTCTATGTCTTCATGGACTTCAACACTGGTAAATCATCATGAGCATAACCTGGCCCCTCCTATCCATTAGTTATACTCAATAGTTATATCCCCAACATTAGGCCCCAGGTTGATTTGAACTTGTTCATATCAATCTTCAACACTTAGGAAAATTCTTGTTTCATTATCTTCGCGAAGATTTGTAACTCGTCGTGATGTCATCTTCTGAGATCATGATAACTCGCCATGACGTCACCTGTCATTAATTTTATACAAATCCAAAATCATATATGTATCTTCATTTTTAATGAACCTCCAAAAATTGAGGCGTCGGCCCTATTACATATCCAATTTTGAGCTCCTCGATTCCCGCGCATGCCACTTATCCATTTGCCTTATAAATAGGGCCAAGGGTCCTTTTCACTTTCCCCCCCTCAGCCTCTTCGTCTTCATCGTCTTCCTCGCGACGTGTTCTTCTCGAGCCCAGCCGCCGTCGTCGACCCTCTCCTCCATGTCACCATTGGCCGCTGCATCAACCTGATTTGGTCCAGATCTCGCTCACGTGCCTCCGCCGCTCCAGCAGCCTCGATAAGTTCTTCCTCGTTCCCCCTCTGTCGGTCTCATTAGGGTTCGTACGAGCTCATGGAGGTTTGGCACTGTTCTTCACTTGTTCTTCGCTGTAGTATAAACTTTTGACTCAAACTTCATATTTTCCTGTGCGGTAGCCATAGTCCTTCTTTCCTCATGAGAGCATCTCTTTTTAGGCAGAAAATCCAATCTAAACCTTTATAAACTGTTCAAGTACCAATATTTAGGTCTAAATATATTTTCATTTTCTGACACGCGGTAGATCCAAAATTGTGCTATCAATCTGTGAAAACTGTTTTTCATCACTTAGTCATTTTCTAACTTCAGATCTATACTTTCAATATCTGTGTAGGCAGTTTAGCTCAGAAAATAATGACCTGTCAGGTATCATTAGTCCCCTCTTAAACCGCCAATTTGCTCATCTCTGCAACTTGATAACATCAATCTCCGGTTTAACACTTTTGCATGCTTCAACACTTTCTGCCTTTTAACCTTTAATCGAATTAATCATGAATCTTAAACCGGCACAAACCTTCTTCCAGGTTATCAAATAAACGGCCAAGTCCTTTTATTCCTGCAACTGGGTTCAATCCCGGGTTACAGAAGAAAGGCTGAACGGGTGTGTTGCTACTGGCGCTTTAGCCAAAAAGGAAGTCATCCACTGGAGAGTCCCTGATCCTGAAAATCCTCCTGAACCCAAGGAAGGGGAAGTGATCGTTTTTTCCGACCATGTGAGTCGAGGATTCAGCCCTCCCGGATCAAAAAATTTCTGTGATGTACTTCATTTCCTCCAACTTCACTCTCAAGATATTGGACCTAACTCCGTGTCCAATATTTGCAACTTTCAAGTATTCTGTGAATCTTACCTGCAAGAGGAGCCTACGGTCGAACTGTTCAGAGATTTCTACTATTTAAACCGCCGTATAGAATTCGTGGACGGGCCCAATACTGAACTTGGCGGGGTTTCAATCCAAAGGGGAAAAGATGTCAGCTTCCCTCACGCTAAGCATCATAGCCACCCCAAGGACTGGAATCAAACTTGGTTATATTGCCAAGATACATCTCTAGCTGGTGAGAATCCTCTGTCGGGTTACCGTGCTCACTGGCTTAGCAGTACACATCCACTCCCCCAAAGACTCAGCACAAAGGAACGGGCCAAGTATGCAGCACAACTTTCAAAGCTTAGAGCCTTTGTGGCAAATGGTTTAACATGCGTTGATTTCGTCCATTGCTGGGTGTCTTGGAGTATCTTAGCCTTAAGCCATCACCCCGGTTTAATGTGTGAATACACAGGGGACATGAAAGATCCTCAACGCCATATTGATATTCAGCTGACCAACACTGAAGTTACTGAAGCTGTCAAGAAAATGTTGGATATACCGGTGGCCGAGTGCAGCAAAACAGGGCTTAGTCCTTTCTGTGCTTCAAATAAACCACCAGCTGTAAGAATTTCCCAACTCCTACTTAATCCATATTCTGAATACTCTCTTATGATCTTTTCAACTTTTAACAGGGTGATGATCCATTCTAGAAAAGGAAGCCATAGGATAAACCGGCCAAAACAGCTCGTCCCAAGACCAAGGTCTACAAGAAGCCCGCCAAGAAGAAAACTGTCGAGTCTGTCGAGTTAAACATTGACGATGACAATGATAACCCAGAGTCAGAGGTAGAACTTGATTCACCTGGATCCTTTTTCATACACCTCATTGACAATGATTGTTATCAGGACGATGCAGAAGCCAGCCGTGCAAGTGGGGTCTCCGGACAGCCGGACTACATCCTTTGGCCGGACTGTTGGACTATGAAGATACAAGATTGAAGACTTCGCCCCATGTCCGGATGGGACTCTCCTTGCCGTGGAAGGCAAGCTTGGACATACGAATGTGTAGATCTCCTTCCTTGTAACCGACTTTGTGTAACCCTAGCCCCCTCCGGTGTCTATATAAACCGGAGGGTTTTAGTCCGTAGGACAACATACAATCATACCATAGGCTAGCTTCTAGGGTTTAGCCTCTATGATCTCGTGGTAGATCAACTCTTGTAATACTCATATCATCAAGTTCAATCAAGCAGGACGTAGGGTATTACCTCCATCAAGAGGGCCCGAACCTGGCTAAACATCGTGTCCCCTACCTCTTGTTACCATCTGCCTTAGACGCACAGTTCGGGACCCCCTACCCGAGATCCGCCGATTTTGACACCGACAGTATGTTCATCATAGAAAAAAATCATGGACAAAGGACAAAGGAAATTTGGATCCCCCTTCAATCTTGGTGATTTCCCCCTCAAAGCCATGAAACTTCCTCGGTGATAGTTCGGTTTATGAAAGGCTTGCATCATGACATAAGGAAAACATTCTCCAATTTTTACCAGGGCATGGTGAGGCCATACCATGGCCAGGCGTTGTGTTTTCCAACCATGTGTTTCATTTTTTGTATAGTTGTTAACCCAGTAAACGACGCGTTTATGGTTGACTATTGCCACACATTTCCTTGAAATATCTACCCATTCCTTGTAAAAGGCATGAGAATGTACTAAATAACACGAGCATGGTTTTCCAGACCATTCTTGTGCACCTTTTCATGCACCAATTTTTTGAATTTGAATTATGTCCATTAATGCCTAGAAAATGCACATAATCCCATAAATATGGTAAATGAGCCCGGGAAAATGTCAAATTTGAACACGTTGCATCTGAGGCAGTATGTTGATCGTTGGAAAAAACTGAGTGACAAACTAGGATGGAAATTTGGATCCCCCTTCAATCTTGGGGATTTCCCTCTTGAAAGCTTGGAACTTCCTCGGTGATGGTTCGATTTATGAAAGGCGTGCATGATGACATTTTTACCATGGCACCGCACCAGGCGTCATGTTTCCCAAGCATGTATTTCATTTTTGTATAGTTGTTAACCCAGTAAATGACACGTTTATGGTTGACTATTGCCACACATTTCCTTGAAATATATGTCCATTCCTTGTAAAAGGCATGAGAATGTACTAAATAGCACAAGCACGATTTTCCAGGACGTTCTTGTGCACCTTTTCATGCACTGATTGTTCGAATATGAATTATGTGCATAATTAATGCCTAGAAAATGCACATAATTTCCCTAAATATGGTGAATGACTTCAGAAAAATGTCAAATTTGAACATGTTGCATTTGAGGCGGTATGTTGATTGTTGGAAAAAACTAAATGACAAACTAGGATGGAAATTTGGATTCCCCTTCAATCTTGGTGATTTCCCTCTCGAAAGCATTGAACTTCCTCGGTGATGGTCGGTTTATGAAGGGCGTCAATGACGACATAAATCAAACCTTCTCAGCTTTTAACCAGGGCACAGTGAGGCCATACCATGGCACCATGCCAGGCGTCATGTTTTTCAAGCATGTATTTCATTGTTCTATGGTTGATAACCCAGTAAATGACGCATTTGTGGTTGACTATTGCCATGCATTCCATTGAAATCTCTGTCCATTCCTTGTAAAAGGCTTGAGAAATTACTAAATACCATGGGTATGATTTTTCTAGACCGTTCTTGTGCACCTTTTCAAGCACCAGTTATTCGAATTTGAATTATGTGCATTAATGCCTACAAAATGCACATAATCCCCTAAATATTGTACATGAACCCAAAAAAGTTTCAAATTTGAACACTGTGATTAGCATGGTTTATGTTCATCGTAGAAAAAACTCATGGATGAAGGACAAAGGAAATTTGGATTCCCATTCAATCTCGGTGATTTACTATCGCACATGATTCATCTCCGTCGCCTCTGTGAACCATGTGTGTTCACTGACACATGCAAAAGGAAAAAAGAAAACCCTCGCCCACTTCGTCCCCACTCACTTGCCGTGGACTCCTCTGCAACTCTGCACCCTAAGCTCGACAGCTATTGGCGGCGGGCGTAGGTCGCGCTCCAAACGCCACGGGATTTCGCCCCTACCGCTTTCCGCCGCCTATCTGCACCGACATTCTAGACTCTGGTTGACTGGGGTTTTCTGCGGGATTGGGCCGAGGATTTTTCTCACAAAGAAGGTAATCAACTTAGCGAAATATTCACTCATCTCTTATCGTAGTCGGTCCGTCACTGTTAATCAACCGGCGGAACTCGCCGTGGAACCATTTTTGTTCTAGCTGATTCGTGGGTGTTCATTCATGTGTCCACAGTGCGAGCACAAATCGGGCAACTATGGTCGTGGCCAGTCGGAAATAAAGTTCTATCTCACCATTCCAGATGACTTCAGGGAACGCTCGGTATGTTCAATCTCAACCTACCACGGTCGGCATGGCCTAAATTTGTGAACATATACCGTCTGTTGCTACATTATCTATATATTTGCATCAAATCTTTGTTACATTATCTATTTTGAATTCTATATTTTTGTACTTTGCTTTCATCTATATATTGATCTGTTCTATCAGTTACTCCCATATTTGCATCTTGCTCTGTTATTTCAATATATGTAATTTACGATCTTAATTTTCATTTCAAGCAGTACATTCCTTGCTTTGCAAGAACAGAAGTAGAAGGAAATATTGGGCTTTACTTTGTTGATGACTCCCAGGATGTCACATTGACAACACAACATGGATTTACAATGATGGTTAGCGTAAAACTTGATAAAGATGGTCACTCCTATTTTAATGCAGACCTTTGGAGAAAAATGTCTAAGTGTTATGAACTGAAAGTTGGCAATAAAATTCTAGTGCGTGCACCATAGCCTGGTCTAATTAACATGGATGTTTACTTCCCCAATGTCATCAGGCGATCAAAGTATAATCAAGGTTAGTGTCCTTTAAACTTTCTCCATGCTGTCATATTACTTAGCAAAATCAGGGTATTTGTTCTGACTAATTGGTCACTATTTAAGCAACCAATTGTTTTTTCATATTCTGACTCCGTTCCTAGGCAGTAGCAAATTCTATTTACCAATTTATGCGCACTATATATGCTTCTGCCATGTTCTGAATAAATAATACCTATCCACCTTTTAAGCAGGATATGTTGGATGCATAGTGAACGATCTATATGTTACTAAGCGTACCAAATTTCACTGGAAGGACTTGAAGCATGTCATAAACTTTGTTGATAATCTGACAGACATAGAACAGCGTATGGACGCTGGATTTTGGATGGGATTAATTAGACCTATGGTGCACACACTGAACAAGACCAATTGTGTGCACAAAACGCTGGTAAAAAGTCTTATTTTAATGTTGATGATCATAAACTATATATATCTTCAACGATATGTTACAATTGGTTTTTATTCTACATGTCAACAGTAATTACCCCTGTAGCAGTTCCTGGATCGATTTCCTGGCATGGTTGAATTACGCTTGTGCCTGCTAATAATGCCAAAGTGATTGCAACGTAGTGCATTTCCGCAGAAATGGAACCATTCAAATTAACAAGTTCTCGCTTCTCATGGCAATGCATCCATATTGGAAAATTGGAGACACTATTCTACTCATGCTCTACCAAGGCACAAGAGGGCTCTTCCTTTTCATTGACGAGATGTCGAGTCGTCGTGATCAAGATGCTTCTAGTGGATAGTTGCGGTTTTTGGCCTTCAGCCTCTTAAAATGTGCTAGTTGTTACTATATATGTTAAGTATGTAGATATGGACCATATGGTTGTTGGCCCTTAGCCTCTTAAAATGTGATAGTTGTTACTATGTTAAGTATGTAGAGATGGACCATATGGTTGTCAAAACCATGTTTCGAAGATCCTCCTTTTGTCGAATAGTGTAACCACTATATATATGTTACTCAAATGTTGTTACCCAAGTTCATAACTTTTCATGGAAAGTACTAGTATCGTTCACAGTTCATTGAGTTTAAGCATGTGCCCGATGTCCAGAAGGCATTTGCATATTAACTGTCCATATTGCAAATTCACACACATGTTAGCATAAGGAAACATATGTGTAACATAATAATCATCACACATGAGTACTCGCATACGCATCACATGAGATACTCCTAGCCACCGCAAGCAACTAGTTTGCATTTTTCAAAGTTTTTTGTACACACAGAATCACACATCAACTAACTGTATTGACCGCATGTGTTGTAATTTCTCATCGCAAACAGTTCATCCGAGTCGGCTGTTTGCCACGTATCACACACATCTTGTTTACACGACTCATTTGTGTTCTTTTGGCTCATTGCAAATAGTTCATCCATGTGAACTGTATGCCGCATATCACACATATCTTGTTACGTTGAACCGTTTCTGTTGTGTTCCCTAATTGAAAACAGTTTGTCCGAGTGAACCGTATGCCGTATATCACACACACATTGATATGGCTGCTGTTTCTATTGTTCTACCTCATCGCAAACAATTCGAATGGATTAATCGTGTGTCCTGCATCACACACACATTGATATGGCTACCCGTTTCTGTTGTTCTGCCTCATTGTAAACAGTTTGAATGGAATAACCATGTGCCCTGCATCGCACACGCAACTAAAATCTGAACTATGTTTGATGGCTCCGCCATCGCAAACATTTTCACCTTTTTTGATGGTTTTTTACACCACCGTTTGCGATTATTGCATCACACACAGTTTCAGCAAAGGGTCTCTGATCGTAGTGTCGCCTTAGCAGTATCCTGCAGTAGTGTATGGAGATATCTTGAGGAGCGCTTTCCAAATTATTCCTTGAAAAATCTAGATGAGATCCTTCAGAAGTCCATAGCTTTTCATAAAATGCATCCTAGTGATCCAAAATTTGGTGATTGTCTATATGAGCTTCGTGACCTTATCCGTGCCAAAGGAGATGTTGGAGTCGTTAGTAGCATTATTTCTCAAGTCATTAGAATTCATAAAGATGCACTTTGTCATAGTCATGAATCCAATGAATCACTCTCTCTAGGTGATGATCAATCACAAGACGATGTTGAACATGGATATTATGATGAGGATGATGATAGTGACCGCGATCTTGATGAGTCTATGAGACACTTTCGTCTTATGGCTAACCTTCATGGTTACATGGCCGGAGGAAAGGAATGGGTTCTTGATAGTGGATGTACCGATCACATGACCGGAGACAAGGACATGTTTCGTGAGCTTGCTAAAAACGATGGTCCCCGAAAGTATGTCACTTTTGGTGATAACTCAAAGGGTAAGGTGGTTGGCCTTGGTAATTAAGGTGGCTGTCTCACATGACTGCTCTATCCAAAATTTTATGCTCGTCGAATCTCTTGGCTATAATTTACTTTCAGTATCTAGACTAGCTTACTTTGGTTTCAATGTCCTATTTATTGAAGTAGATTACCAAGTGTTTCGAAGAGATAATCATAATATGGTGTTTACCGGTATACGTAGAGGTGATATATACATTGTTGACTTAACTAAAAGAGCTCAACTTAGAACTTGCCTAATTGCTAAGTCTTCTAAAGGTTGGTTGTGGCATAGAAGGTTAGGTCACGTGGGCATGCGGAATCTTGATAAGCTTATTAAAGGTCATTGTATCCTTGGGGTTAAAGATGTTATATTTGACAAGGATAGACTTTGCAGTGCTTGTCAAGCGGGAAAACAAGTTGGAGGAAGTCATCCCATGAAGAACATTATGACCACGAGAAGACCACTCGAGCTACTTCATATGGATCTTTTTAGTCCCAACGCCTACAAGAGTCTCGGTGGTAACTCATTCGGATCGGTCATTGTTGATGATTTTTCAAGACTTACGTGGGTGTTCTTTCTTGATGATAAATTGCAGGTCCAAAAGATCTTCAAGAACTTTGCTAGGAAGGCCCAAAATCAATTTGAAGTGAAGATCAAGAAGGTTTGAAGCGACAACGGAACGGAGTTCAAGAACGCCAATGTGATACCTTTCTTGACGAAGAAGGGATTTCACATGAGTTCTCGGCTACGTACACACCTCAACAAAATGGAGTTGTTAAGAGGAAGAACCGGACACTTATTGAGATGGTGAGAACGATGCTTGATGAATACAAGACGCCAAAACACTTTTGGGTGGAAGCGGTTGAGACAGCTTGTCATGCAACAAATCGACCATATCTTCACAAGCTTCTCGGCAAGATGGCATACGAGCTTCTCACCGGTAACAAACCCCAAGTTGGATAGTTTCGAGTATTTGGCTCAAAGTGTTACATTCTGGATAAGCATCGTCGTTTGAAATTTGCCCCTAAATCTCATGAAGGTTTCCTATTCGATTATGGCTCAAACTCTCACACTTACTGTGTCTACAACAATTTCACTCAAAAGGTTGAAGAAACAGTAGATGTGAATGTTGATGAATCTGACGGCTCGCACGTAGAGCAATTGCCAATTGATGTAGGAGATAAAGACCCCTTGGAAGCAATTTAAGACTTGTCTATTGGCAAGATTCGCCCAACGGATGTGAAGGAGAGTACCTCGTCCGTTCAAGTGGAAGCCTCAACTTCACGACAAGGTGAACCACAAGTTGACTGATACGTCCATTTTGCATCATGTTTTCTTACTATTATTTATAATGTTTTTATCCATAATAATGCTTTTTGGAGTAATTCTAATGCTTTTCTCTCATAATATGCAAGGTATACACAAAGAGGGAGAATTCCGGTAACTGGAAATCTGGACCTGGAAAAGCTACGTCGGGCCACCTATTATGCACAAATCCAAACAAGCAGAAACTTCATGGAGATGTTTTATGGAATATTTGAAGAATATTGGAGCAAATAACTACCAGAGGGGCCCACCAGGTGGGCACAACCCACCTGGGCGCGCCAGGGAACCCAGGCGCGCCCTAGTGGGTTGTGCTCACCCAGGCCCACCTCCGGTGGCCATCTTCTCGTATATAGGTCGTTTTGACCTAGAAAAAAAATAGGGAGAGGACTTTCAGGATGGAGCGTTGCCATCTCGAGGTGGAACTTGGGCAGGAGCACTGTTGCCCTTTGGCGGAGCAATTCTGCCGGGGGAACTTCCCTCCCAGAGGGGGAAATCATCGTCATCATCATCACCAACAACTCTCCCATCTTGGGGAGGGCAATCTCCATCAACATTTTCAACAGCACCATCTCCTCTCAAAACCCTAGTTCATCTCTTCTGTTCAATCTTGTTACCGAAACTATAGATTGGTGCTTGTGGGTGACTAGTAGTGTTGATTACATCTTGTAGTTGATTAATATATGGTTTATTTGGTGGAAGATTATATTTTCAGATCCAATATGCTATTTAATACCCCTCTGATCTTTAGCATGATTATAATTTGTGAGTACTTACTTTTTTTCTTGAGGTCACGGGAGAAATCATGTTGCAAGTAATCATGTGAACTTGATATGTGTTCGATATTTTGATAGTATGTATGTTGTGATTCCCTTAGTGGTATCATGTGAACGTCGGCTACATGACAATTCACCATATTTGGGCCTAAGAGAATGCATTGTGGAGTAGCAATTAGATGATGGGTTGCAACAGTGACAGAAGCTTAAACCCCAGTTTATGCGCTATTCCGTAAGGGACCGATCGGATCCAAAAGTTTAATGCTATGGTTAGAATTTATTCTTAATACCTTTCTCGTAGTTGTGGATGCTTGCGGGAGGGTTAATCATAAGTAGGAGGTTTGTTCAAGTAAGAACAACACGTAAGCACCGGTCCACCCACATATCAAATTATCAAAGTGCCGAACACGAATTAAGCCAACATGATGAAAGTGACTAGATGAAAATCCCATGTACCCTCAAGAATGCTTTACTTATCATAAGAGACCGTTTTGGCCTGTCCTTTGCCTCAAAAGGATTGGGCTACCTTGCTGCACTTTTGTTACTACTATCGTGACTTGCTCATTACAAATCACTTTGCTATCAAACTACTCTGTTACTTACAATTTCAGCACTTGCATACATTACCTTGCTGAAAACCACTTATCATTTCTGTCTGCTACTTGTTGGGTTCGGCACTCTTACTTATTGAAAAGATATACAATTGATCCCCTATACTTGTGGGTCATCATTGACTTGGAGGCATCCACGAGTGGAACACGTCAAGAAGAAGGAAATGAGGAAATACAACAAGATGAACCTCATCGACCTCCTTCTCCACCTCCATAAGAGAACAACAACGCCAACAACAATGGATAAGGATAAGAGGAAGAACAAGACAATGAAGAGGATGTTCCACCCCGACCCAAACGAAAGCTCTCAGGAGTTAGAGCAAGAGTCACAAGAGACCATCCCGTCGAACAAATCTTTGATGATATTCAAACCGGGAGAATTACTTGCTCTAAAACTCGTTTGGCTAACTTTTGTGAACATTACTCATTCATTTATAGTATTGAACCTATGAAGGTTGAAGAGGATCTTGATGATCCAGATTGGGTGAACGCTATGCATGAAGAGCTACACAATTTTGAGAGGAATCAAGTGCGGACATTGGTAGAGAAGCCGGACGACAACCAAAATGTCATTGGAACCAAATGGGTGTTTCGGAATAAGCAATATGAAGATGGACAAGTTGTACTCAACAAGGCCTGTCTCGTCACCCAAGGCTACACTCAAGTCGAAGGTATGGACTATGGTGAGACATATGCCCCCTTTGCTAGACTTGAGTCCATACACATATTACTTGCTTATGCTAATCATCATGACATTACGTTATATCAAATGGACATCAAAAGTACTTTTCTAAATGGTGAAATTAAGGAGGAAGTCTATGTTAAACAACCTCCCGGATTTGTTAATCCTAAGAAACCTGATCATGTATACAAACTTCACACAACTCTTTATGGTCTTAAACAAGCTCCTAGAGCTTGGTATAAATGCTTGACTAAGTTTCTTATTGAAAAGGGCTTTGAAATTGGAAAAATTGATTCTACACTTTTTACTAAAAGGGTTAATGCTGAATTATTTGTGTGCCAAATTTATGTGGATGATATCATATTTGGTTCAACTAACCCTCATTTTAGTAAAAAGTTTGGAAGGCTAATGTCAAAGATGTTTGAGATGTCTATGATGAGTGAACACAAGTTCTTTCTTGGTTTGCAAATTAAGAAAACTAAGGAAGGTACCTTTGTTTCTAAAACAAAGTATACCAAGGACTTATTCAAGAAGTTCAACATGCAAGAAAGCAAAGGTATGAAAACACCCATGCCTGCTAGTGGACATCTTGACTTGACTAAGGATGGCAAACCGGTTGATCAAAAGGTTTACCGCTCTATGTTTGGATCATTGTTATATCTATGTGCCTCCCGTCCCGATATTATGCTAAGTGTGTGCATGTGTGCATGATATCAAGCGGCCCCTAAAGAATGTCATCTTAAGGATGTGAAAAGGGTAGTGAGATACTTAATTCATACACCAAAATTTGGCATTTGGTATCCTAAGAGGTCTTCTTTTGATCTTGTTGGCTACTCTGATTTGGACTATGCCGGTGATAAGGTTGCTAGAAAGTCCACTTTGGGTACTTGTCAATTTCTTGGTAGATCTCTTGTGTCTTGGTCCTCCAAGAAACAAAACTCGATATCCTTATCCACCGTCGAAGTGGAATACATTGCCGCCGAATCATGTTGTGCTCATTTACTTTAGATGACCCAAACCCTTCAGAATTATGGGATATATGTGAAACCTGTTACATTTATTTGTGACAATGAAAGTGCGATTAAGATTGCTGAAAATCCCGTGCAACATGCTCAAACTAAGCATATTGAAGTTCCTCACCATTTCATTCGAGATCATGTTGCTAAAGGAGACATCAACCTTAAGCATGTTCGAACCGATAAGCAATTGGCGGATATATTCACCAAACCGCTTGATGAGAAAGTATTTTGCCGGTTGAGAGGTGAATTGAACATTATTGATGCCTCAAACTTGGAGTAGAAACTCCATTTGTATACATGCAAGGCATGAGCCTTTTGACTAATCCTTGATATTTCTCTTATGATGATGATCATATGTCTTGGATCTATACTTGTACCCTTGCATGTTATCTAATCCTTGTAGGTACTTGGATGATCCCCAATCTATGTGATTGCAAGTCACTCACATCTTGAGCAATCTCTACATCACCAAGTTTCTACTATATGGTTGTTGAATACAAGGAAGCATGAATCCACTCAACATATCCTTTGACAATTTCTATATATCAAATTTCATTTGGTATCAAGCTTCGTGGTTGTCATTTTGGATATACAAGTGCTCTTCCTTGCAATACTAACCCATGTAGGAAGATGAACTCAAACTATAAGTGGTGCTCCAAACTCTTGATGAACTACATCAACCTTGAGCATCCAACACAAGTTCGACTACATGAACAAGATCAACACCACCACCCAAGGTATGTTATTCCATCCTAGAGAAGCTTTACCCCGAGTCATGAGTCAAAGCAACTCAACAAGATGTGAATACATCAAAGTGCTTAAACGGAAAATGGTAAACCCATTTTGAGCTTAAACGATGAGTATGACCTACGATCAAGTGTCATCACTTAACTCCTTAGTCAATATACTCTAACATAGGTGACTTTGTCGCCGACCCCCTCTAGATGAAGTTCTCTAGTGTTTGTTTGTTTTATGTTTTGCTTGTGTTACTTGCTTGTTTGTTCCCCTTTTCAAAAAAAACCTTCATCTAGATTTCTTTTCCTTTTGTATGTTTTTCTCTATATTTTCTGCATCTAATTCATTGCAAATTCTTCAGTTAATTCCTTGCAAATCCTTGTGAGACTTTGATTGCCAAGTGAGCTAAGTTGACAAGATTTTTTCGCTGTATTGAACTCGGCCTCACCGATTCATGCCTATCCGCTATACCGATGAAAACAGATCGATGTTACCGGTTTCACTGCTGAGAAAACTTTTTGCCATTGCAATTGTCATTTCTCCTCTAGCTCCGCTCGACGATTCTTATCCTCTACCCGCATCTTAAACTACATGTTGCTTTGTAGTGTGTCTCAAGGACCAAACCTATTTGATTCATGCTCCAGAAGATCCCTTCTTGGAAATTGATGTCAAAGGGGGAGAGAGAAAGAGCACATCAAAGCTTATCACATGGGAGAGAGAGCTAACTTCTCTAGATGCTTATTAACAACAAAGGAGATAAGTCACATGTCTTTAAGAGGGGAAAGACATGTTAATGTATGGTTGTTTGTACCATTTCTTGCTTTGGTCTTCTCTTACCCTACCTTCACCCATTATCAAATATTAGATTCAGGGGGAGAAAGAGTTCATATCTAGGGGAAGAAAATCTTTGGAATTCATTCATATCTTTAATCTTTGGGGACATGTCCATATCCAAACAAAGTACTAAGTACTCACTCATTACATGTCATCCCAGTCTTGGTCCTCTTGTGGTTTCCTGAACTTGCCTTATTTACTTATGTTATCTAACCCTGTTTTCTCAAGTTCATCTCTTCCAAAGCCAGATCAAGACCACAAAGTAAGTATATGCATCACACTCATGTGCATGATGTTCTCTTGTTGATGTACATATTGTTTGCAAGAAGGGCTCATGAACATGAAGGTACACTTCATGTATCTACATCATTTGCTCTGATGAATATAGCCAAGATACATGCAACTCATTGCTTGCTCTGACATGCTTATGCATTCACATATTCTCATATTCCATCTTTACATGATTTCATACATGTAGGGGGAGCCTATGCATGTTACATGTCTTTCCAAAGCTTTACTTGCTACTCTTCATATCTTTATCTAAAGTTTTGATGTATGTTGTCATCAATTACCAAAAAGGGGGAGATTGAAAGCACAAGTGCTCCCTGGGTGATTTTGGTAATTAGTGTCAACATCTCTCTTGTTGGACTAATACTTTTATCTAGTATATTTCAGATGAGTTCAACAATGGTGTGTGATACGTCTCCAACGTATCTATAATTTTTGATTGCTCCATGCTATATTATCTACTGTTTTGGACATTATTGGGCTTTATTATCCACTTTTATATTATTTTTGGGACTAACCTATTAACCGGAGGCCCAACCCAGAATTGTTGTTTTTTGCTTATTTCAGAGTTTCGCAGAAAAGGAATATCAAACGGAGTCCAAACAGAATGAAACCTTCGGGAACGTGATTTTCTCACCGAACATGATCCAGGAGACTTGGACCCTATGTCAAGAAATAAAGGAGGAAGCCACGAGGTAGGGGGCGCGCCTACCCCCCCCAGGCGCGCCCTCCACCCTCGTGGGCCCCCTATTGCTCCATCGACGTACTCCTTCCTCCTATATATACCTACGTACCCCCAAACGATCAGATACGGAGCCAAAACCCTAATTCCACTGCCATAACTTTCTGTATCCACGAGATCCCATCTTGGGGCCTATTCCGGAGCTCTGACGGAGGGGGCATCCATCACGGAGGGCTTCTACATCAACACCATAGCCCCTCCGATGAAGTGTGAGTAGTTTACCTCAGACCTTCGGGTCCATAGTTATTAGCTAGATGGCTTCTTCTCTCTTTTTGGATCTCAATCCAATGTTCTCCCCCTCTCTTGTGGAGATCTATTCGATGTAATCTTCTTTTTGCGGTGTGTTTGTAGAGATCGATGAGTTGTGGGTTTATGATCAAGACTATCTATGAACAATATTTGAATCTTCTCTGAATTCTTTTATGTATGATTGGTTATCTTTGCAAGTCTCTTTGAATTATCAGTTTGGTTTGGCCTACTAGATTGATCTTTCTTGCAATGGGAGAAGTGCTTAGCTTTGGGTTCAATCTTGCAGTGTCCTTTCCCAGTGACAGTAGGGGCAGCAAGGCACGTATTGTATTGTTGCCATCGAGGATAACAAGATGGTTTTTTTTATCATATTGCATGAATTTATCCCTCTACATCATGTCATCTTGCTTAAGGTGTTACTCTGTTTTCATGAACTTAATACTCTAGATGCATGCTGGATAGCGGTCGATGAGTGGAGTAATAGTAGTAGATGCAGGCAGGAGTCGGTCTACTTGTCTCGGACGTGATGTCTATATACATGATCATACCTAGATATTCTCATAACTATGCTCAATTCTGTCAATTTCTCAACAGTAATTCGTTCACCCACCGTAAAATACTTATGCTCTTGAGAGAAGCCACTAGTGAAACCTATGGCCCCGGGTCTATCTTCATCATATTAATCTTCCAATACTTAGTTATTTCCTTTGCTTTATACTTTGCTTTTATTTTACTTTGCATCTTTATCACAAAAACACCAAAAATATTATCTTATTATATCTATCAGATCTCATTCTCGTAAGTGACCGTGAAGGGATTGACAACCCCTTATCGCGTTGGTTGCGAGGAGTTATTTGCTTTGTGCAGGTACGAGGGAGTCGCGCGTAGCCTCCTACTGGATTGATACCTTGGTTCTCAAAAACTAAGGGAAATACTTACGCTACTTTGCTGCATCATCCTTTCCTCTTCAAGGAAATCCAACGCGGTGCTCAAGAGGTAGCAAGAAGAATTTCTGGCGCCGTTACCGGGGAGGTTCGCGCAAGTCAAGATTTGACTCCCGACAATGAGCCATTTCTGGTGCCTTGCCGGGGACTCTACGCAAAAGTCAACATACCAAGTACCCATCACAACTGAGGGAGTCCTGGATTAGGGGGTCTCCGGACAGCCGGATTATATCCTTTGGCCTGACTATTGGACTATGAAGATACAAGATTGAAGACTTCGTCTCGTGTCCGGATGGGACTCTACTTGGCGTGGAAGGCAAGCTAGGCAATACGGATATGTATTTCTCCTCTTTTGTAACCGACCTTGTGTAACCCTAGCCCTCTCCGGTGTCTATATAAACTGGAGGGTTTTAGTCCGTAGGACAATAGACAATCATACCATAGGCTAGCTTCTAGGGTTTAGCCTCTCTGATCTCGTGGTAGATCTACTCTTGTACTACCCATATCATCAATATTAACCGAGCAGGACGTAGGGTTTTACCTCCATCAAGAGGGCCTGAACCTGGGTAAAACTTTGTGTCCCCTGCCTCATGTTACCATCCGCCTAGACGCACAGTTCGGGACCCCCTACCCGAGATCCGCCGGTTTTGACACCGACATTGGTGCTTTCATTGAGAGTTCCTCTGTGTCGTCGCCGTTAGGCTTGATGGCTCCTTCTATCATCGTTAGTGATGCAGTCCAGGGTGAGACTTTTCTCCCCGGACAGATTTTTGTATTCGGCGGCTTTGCACTGCGGGCCAATTCGCTTAGCCATCTAGAGCAGATTGAAAGCTACGCCCCTGGCCATCAGATCAGGTTTGTAAGCTTAAACTACATGGCCGATATCCGCGGAGACGTGATCTTCGACGGATTCGAGCCTCTGCCTTGTGCGTCACGCGGTCATGGTGACTACGATTTAGCTCTACCATCCGATAGTGTTCAGGAGATCGCACCGACAGCCGCTCCGACCCTCAATTCGGAGCTAGTTGCGCCATCCATGGACGGGTGGATGGACCCCGCCATAGAGGCCTTACCCTCATCGGCGATCGAGCCGAACATCGACCTTACTCTGCACGAGAGCCGTGTTGACAAACTGTCGGATCTTTCTCCGGCCATGGACTCCGAACCGCCTGCGCCCATTCCTAGCGAATCCGATAGGGCTCCGATCATGGAGTTTACCTCTGTGGGTATTTTTCAGCACTCGCCCTTTGATGACATACTGAACTCTTTAAGGTCTCTCTCCTTGTCAGGAGGATCCTGATGTCTACTACACAACCTTCTTCTTGTAGACGTTGTTGGGCCTCCAAGCGCAGAGGTTTGTAGGACAGTAGCAAATTTCCCTCAAGTGGATGACCTAAGGTTTATCAATCCGTAGGAGGCGTAGGATGAAGATGGTCTCTCTCAAGCAACCCTGCAACCAAATAACAAAGAGTCTCTTGTGTCCCCAACACACCCAATATATACAATGGTAAATTGTATAGGTGCACTAGTTCGGCGAAGAGATGGTGATACAAGTGCAATCTGTATGGTAGATAAAGGTATTTGTAATGTGAAATTATAAAAACAGCAAGGTAACGAATGATAAAAGTGAGCATAAACGGTATTGCAATGCTAGGAAACAAGGCCTAGGGTTCATACTTTCACTAGTGTAAGTTCCCTCAACAATACTAACATAATTGGATCACATAACTATCCCTCAACATGCAACAAAGAGTCACTCCAAAGTCACTAATAGCGGAGAACAAACGAAGAGATTATGGAACCACCTCAAAGTTATTCTTTCCAATCAATCCGTTGGGCTATTCCTAAAAGTGTCACAAACAGCCCTAGAGTTCTTACAAGAATAACACCTTAAGACACAAATCGACCAAAACCCTAATGTCACCTAGATACTCCAATGTCACCTCAAGTATCCGTGGGTATGATTATACGATATGCGTCACACAATCTCAGATTCATCTATTCAACCAACACAAAGGACCTCAAAGAGTGCCCCAATGTTTCTACCGGAGAATCACGACGAAAACGTGTGCCAACCCCTATGGATAGGTTCCCAATGTCACGAAACCCGCAAGTTGGTCACCAAAACATACATCAAGTGGCACGTGGTATCCCATTGTCACCACAGATATCCACGGCAAGACATACATCAAGTGTTCTCAAGTCTTTAAAGACTCAATCCGATAAGATTACTTCAAAGGGGAAACTCAATTCATTACAAGAGATAAGAGGGGGAGGAGAAACATAAGATCAAACACATAGCTACTGGTACATACCCTCAGCCCCGAGGGAGAACTACTCCCTCCTCGTCATGGAGAGCACCGGGATGATGAAGATGGCCACCGGAGAGGGATTTCCCCCTCCGGCAGGGTGCCGGAACGGGTCTAGATTGGTTTTCGGTGGCTACGGAGGCTTCTGGCGGAGGAACTCCCGATCTATTGTGCGTTCTGGAAGTTTTAGGGTATATGGAGTTATATAGGCGGAAGAAGCACGTTAGGGAAGCAACGAGGGCCCCACGAGGTAGGGGGCGCGCCCTAGGGGGGCGCCCCCCACCCTCGTGGGCAGCTCCCGTATCTTCTGACGTGGGGTCCAAGTCCATCAGGTGTGTTTCCTTCCAAACATAACTTCTCCAGTTGATTTTGTTCCGTTTTGACTCCGTCTGATA
>NC_057803.1:460094496-460116278 GCF_018294505.1 Triticum aestivum | reverse complement strand
CACGGCCGAACACCACCGTCGCCGCCGTTCGCCATAGCAGCCATCTCCGGCCACCCCTCGCTCCCCCGACTAGCTCAGGAGCTCCGCCACAACCTCCTCTTCCTCCCCACTGCTCCACGGGCCTCCGGAAGCCCTGCATCGCCGCCACGTCGCCGTTCCCCTCTTCGGGCTCCGATCATCGTCGCCGTCGAATTCGTCGTCTCCAGCGCGTCCCCGAGCCCGCTAACCACCTCTGCAGCTCCGCGGTGAGCCCCGGATCGTTTCCCCCTTCTCCCCTAGTCTCTCCCGACCTCTAGGCCCTAGCCCCACTTTGGCCGAGAGCTCCACGCCGCCGGCGATGTCGCCGTCGTGGCCACGGTCACCGTAGCACCCAACCGAGCACACTATCGTGCTCCACACCTCACTAGGATCACGCAGCACACACTAACGCCTCCCCAAACCCCCTGCAACATCGATCCCGACCGCACCCGAACTCCGGCGGCCGCAGCCGAGCTCGCCGCCGTCGACTCCGGCCACCCCAGGCCCAGCCACGGCCACCGTTCGACGCGCGGGAGCAAGGGCTTTCCAACGAGCCCAAGCACGGCCTCGCCCGTGCCTTGTAGCGCGATCCCGCGACGCGCCGCCGTCTCGGACCTCGCCGGCGTCACGTCGCCGGTGGGTTTGACCCACCTTGACCACGGCAGGACCCCCCTGAGTCCCTGACAGGTGGGCCCAGCCCTGTAGCTAATTAGGATTAGCGCTAACCACTGTTAGTTAACCCCTGACACTGACCAGTGGGCCCCAGCGCCACTAATTAGTAATTAGAATTAATTTAACCCTGTTTAACCCCCTGTCACTGACGTGTGGGTCCCACACGTCAGGTTTGACCTCAGCCAGCCGCAGTTGACCACTGACGTCATGATGACGTCATGCTGGCGCAATAACTATAATTTCTGGATTTAATTTAAATCAGGAAATTCCAGAATATTATTTAAACTTCAAAAATTCATAACTTTTATTCTGTAACTCCAAATTGGACAAATTATATATGAAAAATGATCAGAAAAATCCAATCTACCCATCTGTACTATTTTCATGCATGATCAAACAAGTTAAATTGATGTTTTAAGCAGAACAAGGAAAAGCACTTTAAAAGGCCATATTTGAATTTGAAATTTGAATCCTTGATTAAAATTTGTTCAAACCCTTTTGGTTTTAGTTGCATTAGCCCAATACACTCATTTTGCCATGTCTCATGCATGCATCATATTGTTGCATACTGTTTGGTAATGTTTGTGTATCGGTGCTCTCCGCGGCAGGTTCTGTCTCCGAGGAATACCGTGATTACCCTAACGAAGAACCGTATCGGTGCATCGAACCATCAGGCAAGCAACCAACCATTTGATCATATCGATACAATCCCATGTTCTCGCTCCTGCTCTCTTTTACTGCATTAAGACAACGCGATTCAAACTGCTGTGTGCTACGGTAGTTGAACCCATTTCCTCTGCATGACCTGTCATTGCCACAGTAACTAGATGAAACCCACTAGCATGTGTAGGAGTTGATTGAGCCATATGTATGTGTTGTTCCTACCTTGCTATGCCTGCTATGCTTAGAGTCGTGTCAGGTCTGGTTCATCTGGGTGATGGGCTAGAGTGAAATGATTATGTCGGTAATGAGAGTGGTGTGGTGAACACGATTTGGTAAAGGTATCGATGAGAGGCCATGTAGGAGTACATGGTGGGTTGTTTCATTGAAGCCGACCATAAGCACTGAGATCTGTATGCGTGATTTAAGATACAGCTACTACCATGCATTGGGCCCTGAAATATGACCCCGCTCGACTTCTTATTCACCCTAGCTCTCTGTCCAGGAGTTGCAAGTAGTTTCTGGTGTTTGTAGCCTACTGGAGGCCGTGGACAACGCTGACCGTAGGGGTGGGCTGTGATGCGGTAGGTACGTGGCCGGGTGTACCGAATACCCGTTAGGTATCTCGGGAACCCTGTTCACATCGTTCGGGGCCGTATGGGAAACCTCGGCCGGACTCCCTGCGGATGGAACCTGAATAGGCGATAAACCTGGACTAGAGGCTTAAGTGTTTAGGTAGGTCGTGGTCTACACCCACGTCGGCTTTCGCTTGAAGTCTGCCGAGCACATGTCGTGTGCAGACGCTAAGTGGTGGAAACATGTATGAAGAAGTACACCCCTGCAGGGTTAACATGATCTATTCGAATAGCCACGTCCGCGGTAAAGGACTACTTGGTTGCCTATACAGTTCATAGACAAGTAAATGGAAACTACTAAAAGCCTCAAGATAAGTGTGAGTGCCGAGGATGGCTCTTCCGTAGGAAGACGGAGGTGGATCCTCGGTAGTGTATTGAAGTGGTGAGTAGTGGACTCGTGTGCGCAAAACTATTTCAAGTTGGAGTATCGTAGGATAGTCTAGCCAAGAGTCAAAGCTGGCTTGCTGCAATAACTCCACCAACCCTTCTTGATACTGTGCATGTATGTAGGATCTGATGTAAGTCTTGCTGAGTACCTTTGTACTCATGTTGCTATATTCTACATTTTACAGAAGACGCTGCAACCCCTTCTGATGGGTTTTATGTAGACGTGGACATCAACGAGTAGGCTAAAAGACCCAGGTGGTGACCCTGAGCTTGTGAAGGACCACATAGTATAGCCAGGCTTTCCAAGCCTCTTTTATTTTACTAGTTGTCTGTACTCAGACAAGTTACTTCCGCTGTTGGCTTGTATGATTGTATGACTTGTATGTTGGGTCGTGAGACCCGTACCTTTGTGTGTATGTTATATATGGCTCACTGAGCCTTAAATAAAGTACTTGTGTCGTAGAGTCATGTTGTGATGCTTCATTGTATTTGCACATATCGAGCATATTGTGTGTATGATTGAAATGCTTGGTATGTGTGGGATCTGACTATCTAGTTGTTTATCTTTAGTAGCCTCTCTTACCGGGAAATGTCTCCTAGTGTTACCGCTGAGCCATGGTAGCTTGCTACTGCTCTGGAACACTTAGGCTGGCCGGCATGTGTCCTTCTTCGTTCCTGTGTCTGTCCCTTCGGGGAAATGTCACGCTTTGAGTACCGGAGTCCTGCTAGCCCAGTGCTACAGCCCGGACCCACTTGCTGATGACCGACACGTTCGAAGCTGGGTCATGGATGCCTGTCCCTGTAAGTCTGTGCCACTTTGGGTTTACGACTAGTCATGTCAGCCCGGGCTCTTTATCATATGGATGCTAGCGACACTATCATATACGTGAGCCAAAAGGCGCAAATGGTCCCGGGAAAAGGTAAGACGACACCCGTGGGGATACCGTGCGTGAGGCCGCAAAGTGATATGAGGTGTTACCAGCTAGATCGATGTCACACCCTAGCTAGTCATGCATTAGAGTGTTGCATCATGTTTACTTTTCATCAGAAACTTGAAATGGGGATGACAGAACCCCCAGTCCCCTCTGAAACCAACTAGGGTTACTAAAATAATTTTTCAATGAACCTGAAATGCCCTTCTAAAATGTCCATCATTTTAGCCTTGGTTCAGAACCTCTGACAAAAGTGGTGCACATTTTTCTAGGCCATCATAGGGTCTTTGAATTAAATCATAGATATTTGAATTTGGGCATTTAAAATAATATAAAATATTTAAATGCTCAAATATCTCCAAACTGAAATGTTTCATGTTGGAAATATTCCAACTATGGACCAGGAGTAGTTTGGTGATTTTTGGAATTGACTAGGTATTTTATTTAATTCAACAAAGTTGCAGAAATATTAAATAAAACAGAAAACAGAAAAGAGAGGGAAGACTTACCTGTGCGGCCCAGCCAGCTGGCCGGCCCAGCTAGCCAGCCCAGCACTGTAGCTCCCCGTCGTCTTCCTCCCCACGCCCCGAAGCTGCTGCGTGCTCGCGCGCGCGCGGCCGCGCGGCCACCTCCTGCTTGCCGATGCCCTCCTGGCCGCGTGGACGACGTCCGCAGCCCGTCCCGATCCCCCCTGCTCTCGCTCACTCTCCCCCGTTTCTCCCTCGCTCTCTCTCGCTCTCGGCCGAAGCACACCGTCGCTGCCGTTCGCCGTAGCCACTGTCTCCGGCCACCCCTCGCTCCCCCGAGTAGCTCAGAAGCTCCGCCACAACTCCCTCTTCCTCCCCACCGCTCCACGAGTCCCCGGAAGCCCTGCATCGCCGCCACGTCGCCGTTCCCCTCTTCGGGCTCCGATCACTGTCGCCGACGAATTCGCCGTCTCCAGCGCGTCCCCGAGCCCGCTTCGACGCCCACTGCAACCGCGGTGAGCCCCCGAGCCGTTTCCCCCTCTCCTTCCCCTCGTTCCCTCACCATAGCTGCATCTCCACCACGGCCGAACCTCCGCCGTCGCCGAGCTCGCCGTCGACGCAGCTCCGGTGACCATTTGGTCACCCCGGCGAGTCCAACGCGTTCACAGAACCCAGTAGAGCATCCCTAGCGCTTCACTTTGCTCGACTTCGAGCTCCAGCACCAATCCCGCGCACGACCGAAACCCGGCGGCCGCAGCCGAGCTCACCGCCGTCAACTCCGGCCACCCCGACCCCAACGGACTCCGCCAAGAGCCGCGGGTCGTCCTCAGCTTCACTCCGGTGGTCGCCGCGTTCCATTTGGTGGCCGAAACGACCAAAACCACTATCGCCGCCGCACTGTTGGTCGCCGCCGGCCAGAACTCCGGCGAGCTGACGTGGCCCAGTTAATTAGCCACTAACCCACCACCTACTGACGCTGACAAGTGGGCCCCAGGGCTTAGTCAAAGCTAACCAGCCCGGGGTCAACGCGGGATTAGCCCTGTGACACTGACGTGTGGACCCCACACGTCAGGTTTGACCCGAGCCAGCCCTGTTGACCTGCTGATGTCACTGTGATGTCAGGCTGACGCAGTAAATGATATTTCTGGATTTAAATTAAATCAGGAAATTCCAGAATATTATTTAAACTTCAAAAATTCATAACTTTTATTCTGTAACTCCAAATTGGACAAATTATATATGAAAAATGATCAGAAAAATCCAATCTATCCATCTGTACTATTCTCATGCATGACCAAACAAGTTAAATTGATGTTTTAATCAGAACAAGGAAAGGCACTTTAAAAGGCCATATTTGAATTTGGAATTTGAATCTTTGATTCAAATTTGCTCAAACCCTACTGGCTTTAGTTGCATTAGCCCAACACACTCATATTGCCATGTTTCATGCATGCATCATATTGTTGCACATTGTTTGGTGATGCCTGTGTATCGTTATCCTTTGCGACAGGATCTGTCCCCGAGGAGTATCGTGATTACCCTAACGAAGAGTCGTATCCGTGCAACGAATCATCAGGCAAGCAACCAACCATTTGATCATATCGATACAATCCCATGTTCTCGCTCCTGCTCTATTTTACTGCATTAAGACAACGCGATTCAAACTGCTGTGTGCTACGGTAGTTGAACCCATTTCCTCTGCATGACCTGTCATTGCCACAGTAACTAGATGAAACCCACTAGCATGTGTAGGAGTTGATTGAGCCATATGTATGTGTTGTTCCTACCTTGCTATGCCTGCTATGCTTAGAGTCGTGTCAGGTCTGGTTCATCTGGGTGATGGGCTAGAGTGAAATGATTATGTTGGTAATGAGAGTGGTGTGGTGAACACGATTTGGTAAAGGTATCGATGAGAGGCCATGTAGGAGTACATGGTGGGTTGTTTCATTGAAGCCGACCATAAGCACTGAGATCTGTATGCGTGATTTAAGATACAGCTACTACCATGCATTGGGCCCTGAAATATGACCCCGCTCGACTTCTTATTCACCCTAGCTCTCTGTCCAGGAGTTGCAAGTAGTTTCTGGTGTTTGTAGCCTACTGGAGGCCGTGGACAGCGCTGACCGTAGGGGTGGGCTGTGATGCGGTAGGTACGTGGCCGGGTGTACCGAATACCCGTTAGGTATCTCGGGAACCCTGTTCACATCGTTCGGGGCCGTATGGGAAACCTCGGCCGGACTCCCTGCGGATGGAACCTGAATAGGCGATAAACCTGGACTAGAGGCTTAAGTGTTTAGGTAGGTCGTGGTCTACACCCACGTCGGCTTTCGCTTGAAGTCTGCCGAGCACATGTCGTGTGCAGACGCTAAGTGGTGGAAACATGTATGAAGAAGTACACCCCTGCAGGGTTATCATAATCTATTCGAATAGCCGCGTCCGCGGTAAAGGACTACTTGGTTGCCTATACAGTTCATAGACAAGTAAATGGAAACTGTTAAAAGCCTCAAGATAAGTGTGAGTGCCGGGGATGGCTCTTTCGTAGGAAGACGGAGGTGGATCCTCGGTAGTGTATTGAAGTGGTGAGTAGTGGACTCGTGTGCGCAAAACCATTTCAAGTTGGAGTATCGTAGGATAGCCTAGCCAAGAGTCAAAGCTGGCTTGCTGCAATAACCCCACCAACCCTTCTTGATACTAAGCATGTATGTAGGATCTGATGTAAGTCTTGCTGAGTACCTCTGTACTCATGTTGCTATAATTTACATTTTTACAGAAGACGCTGCAACCCCTTCTGATGGGTTCTATGTAGACGTTGACATCAACGAGTAGGCTAAAGACCCAGGTGGTGACCCTGAGCTTGTGAAGGACCTTGTAGTATAGCTAGGCTTCCCAAGCCTCTTTTATTTTACTAGTTGTCTGTACTCAGACAAGTCACTTCCGCTGCTGGTTTGTATGACTGTATGACTTGTATGTTGGGTCGTGAGACCCGTACCTTTGTGTATGTTATGTATGGCTCCCTGAGCCTTAAATAAAGTACTTGTGTCGTAGAGTCATGTTGTGATGCTTCGTTGTATTTGCACATATCGAGCATATTGTGTGTATGATTGAAATGCTTGATATGTGTGGGATCTGACTATCTAGTTGTTTATCTTTAGTAGCCTCTCTTACCGGGAAATGTCTCCTAGTGTTACCGCTGAGCCATGGTAGCTTGCTACTGCTCTGGAACACTTAGGCTGGCCGGCATGTGTCCTTCTTCGTTCCTGTGTCTGTCCCTTCTGGGAAATGTCACGCTTTGAGTACCGGAGTCCTGTTAGCCCGCTACAGCCCGGTTTACCGGAGTCCTGCTAGCCCAGTGCTACAGCCCGGACCCACTTGCTGATGACCGACACGTTCGAAGCTGGGTCATGGATGCATGTCCCTGTAAGTCTGTGCCACTTTGGGTTTACGACTAGTCATGTCAGCCCGGGCTCTTTATCATATGGATGCTAGCGCCACTATCATATACGTGAGCCAAAAGGCGCAAACGGTCCCGGGCAAAGGTAAGGCGACACCCGTGGGGATACCGTGCGTGAGGCCGCAAAGTGATATGAGGTGTTATCGGCTATATCGATGTGACATCGAGTCGGGGTCCTGACAATTTGAATGATGTCTTGAAGGTAGACATGAATGATCACACAATCTTCTTCTTCAAGACATGCTTGCAATAAGCTCAACTCTCACATGACCAATCTTTGGATAATTCCTTGAATAACACCTTGGTCGACACAAACTCTCCTTGAAATCAACACATGCACTCCAAGAAAAGCCTATGGACAAAACCTTCAAATATAACTCAAGGAAACCATTAGTCCATAGAGATTGTCATCAATTACCAAAACCAAACATGGGGGCACCGCATGTTCTTTCACAGGGCAAGTGGATGACCTCCTCCGTCAGGAAGAAGAACATCAAGGAACTTTGGGAAGCGGGGTACTTGGCTGCGAATGTCACGCACAGGCTCCCTGCCAAAAAATAGATCATCCCTACTCCGGAGCCCGGCGAGAGAGTGGTGTGTATCCCCCACTTCCTCCGCGGACTAGGGTTTCCTCTCCACCCTTTTGTCCGCGGCCTCATGTTCTATTACGGGCTAGATTTCCATGATCTAGCCCCAAACTCCTTCCTCCGCATCTCGGTGTTTATCGTCGTGTGCACGGCACTCCTCCGCATCCCCCCCCACTTCGGCCAATTACTCAAGGCTTCAACGTGAAGCCGGAGGTGGTCGACGGGCAACACGCGGATTGCGGCGGCGCCATGGTGAGCAAGCTCCCCAATGTCACGTGGCCCAAAGGGGCCTTTGTGGAGACTGTCAAGATATGGCAGCAGGAGTGGTTCTACATCACCGAACCCCGTGGCGCCACATGGGCAGCCACTCCTGAGTTTAGATCCGGACCCCCAATGCGGCTCGCGTCATGGACCAACACGGGTCCGGACTAGGCGTCGTCCGATGAAGTGATGGTGCTGCAAAAGCTCATCAAAACTATGATAGAGAAGAACACCAGTCTCACCGATGTGATTCAGGTGACGCTTTTCCGCCAGATCCTCCCCTGCCAGCACCGGCCTCTCCACATGTGGGAGTTCAATCCGGAAGGGCTGCGAACCCTGCAGCGATTCTTCGGCACAATGCACGAAGAGATCTGGAAGCTGCTCTTCAAGGCCCAGAAGACGTGGCCGGAGACGACTGATGACATCGGCCTCGACAGCACGCATTCGGCCACCCCGGTAAGCATTTAGTTTCCGAACATAACTTCAGTTCGTAAATCAAAAGGTATGTTGAGCCTTCCATCCTTCAATCGGGACTGGACAAAGACGGCGGAGTGGATCAAGTGTCCGGCTCCGCTACCTGAAGACCCAGCCATTCCCCTGCTAACGAGAATGCTAGCCCCGGCGTCGTATCAGGCGCCGGAGAAGAAGGCCAAGAAGAAGAGCAAGGAGGCCAAAGGTGGCCTCCACCGTAAAGGTACTTTGGACGCTATGTCAGGAGAGACCGAAGCTCCCTCCTCCCACGAGGGAGACGAAGACGAAGAGGAGGAGGCAGGGAGCGATTCTCCCCTAGAGGGGAGGAATAAGAAGAGGGTGGCCTCCGTAGACCCGGAGACGGAGGTGTCCAAGAGAGGGAAAATATCTCTCTCGGATGGCTCAGATTCGGATGCCGAAGTCATCCCTGAGCGGCGCCCCAGGGTGAAGCCCAAAACCGCATCGTAAGTATCCGAGATGCTTTACATATATCCAGTCTTTTATGATTGTAGGTTAACATGTTATATTATGCGTTTCAGTCTGGCCCGTGACCTCCCCCAACTATCATCATCTTTGAGGAACTCTCTGGCACCGAAGATGGTGGAGAGCGAGACGCCTCCATGAGCCTCTCCGCCACCCGCCGCGGACGACACAGAGGTGTTATCCCAAAGGACCTCTCCGGGCCACGAAGAGGTGCGGGAGGCCACCAGGATGGCACCAGAGGGTAATGCCTCGGCTGCCAAGAACATGGGGGGCACAACCCCCATGGAGACTGACAACGGGGGCCCTGACCAGTCCGGCCCCCAGCCGAACACAATTCCAAAGACCCTTGTGGCTCCAGAATCGAGTGAGCAACCCCCTTCAAAGGAGGGGGGAGCACCAACTCCGGCGGTGACCTCCACTAATCCGGAGGCGCCGAACACTTTGATGGAGGCACTACGACGTGCTTCCATCATGGAGGAACACCGCACCCTAACGGGTGTGGTGGTTGAGAAGGTTCAGTCCACCAAGAGCGGGATGAACGAAGACTTAACCGGCCTACTAACAGGCTTTGAGGTATACGATGTAATTTTCTTAGCCGTTTTTCATATAAAAATATGCCTGTGTATAGATAGTAGCCCCTGAGACTCCGTTTGATTTTAAAAAATGGCCGAACAAAGGATCAAATAATAATCGCAGGATGTAACATACTGGTCTATTGGTAAACAGGCTTCCCTGTTAGCGGCGACCGCCCAGGCCGCTGAAGTTTCCGAACTCGAACAGAAGCTGCAGCTGGCCGATGATGATATCATCCGCATTAACAAGCGGTTCGACGAGGCGCAAGGTATGTTTTGAAAAATTGTTTACATACCTGAAGTAATATGCCAATGCAGAGTCTAAGCTCGTGTGTTGCCCTGATCATTATTGCAGGTAATGCGGCCGAGGTCGAGACCCTGAAGAGCGCCCTCGCCCAAGCCAAGGAGTAGGCACAGGTGAGCAAAGCGGCTGCTGACAAAGCGGCCGCGGATTTAAATGCCGAGAAGGTCGCCCGCAGTCGATATGAGGACCGGGTGACCGAAGTGGAGCAATAGCTCAAGGACGCTGCCGGCAAGTGCGAGGCCTTGGAGGAGAAGAATAAGGCCCAAGCGGTCGATCTCGCCAAGGCTCTCCAGGGGCCAAGGAGGTGCGGACCGAGTCCTGGGCGGCTCACGAGGAGATCAAGCAGGCCGAACAGATAGCGGCTGGTAAGCCCTTTCTTTTGCAGACTAAATTTGGCAGTCAGAAATATGCCTTGCTCACTCGACTATGGAGTTCTCCAGACGCCTTTGTGGATCTTCCGAGGAGTGCGGCCGATGCCGCACAATTTTTCCGGGCCCAGGAGGGGAACACCACGGACAAGCTCTTCTGGTCATAGTACCTGGCGCCAGAGCGTCCGGCGTTGTTGAACAATCAGATGATGCAGTTGGCGGAGCTGCATAGGATGTCCGGCTTGGCCATGAAGGACGTCATAGTCCGGCTCTGGCCAACCGAACCCATTCCTGGCAGTTACTTCGGCCTGGTGAAGCGACTCGTCGACGAGCTGCCCCGAATTGAAGCCATTAAGCGCTCGGTGTGCATCGAGGGTGCACAGTTGGCCTTCGCCCGCGTCAAGATGCAATGGACAAAGATGAAGGCCACCGTCATGGCAACCGAGGGCCCACCCAAAGGCAAGGACCACCGCAAGCCGGTGCGGTATTTTGACGATGTCCTGGAAGGTGCACGGATTGTAGAGGGCCAATGCTCGAAGGATATCATGTTTGTATGAATGTATCCGAGCTGTACAGATGCTGTTTTATGAACCAAGGCTTTGTAATATATTTATGCCTTTATCTAAAATTATTTTCCTCTTGTGCGGCCGTTTTTATTCCTGAGAGTTTTCCAGTCGTCGGCTTCAGCCCCCACGTAGATGCTACGGGGGTGTTCGTATAGCGCACGACCATACTTGACCCAATGTCTTGGTCCATAAAGGAGGTGTCTGTGATGCGAACTAGGAAATCAGACTATGCGGCTTTATCACTCTCACCTAGCCATAGGAGTTTGACAATGGGACTAGGAACTAGCCCCTGGTGCGTGTGCGGCTATCTGAACTTGGATGCCTTAGGTGCGTAACTGGATGAAGGCTAGTCCTTTGTATAGTACGGAAGAAATCACAAGAGATTTATGGTGAGCCGCCGAATCGCTGACAATCTCTCGTTGTATCATGACAGTTAGTTTTTGGATTTCTCTACTGAGGTGCTTGACCGAACGAGCCAGAAACACAATCGCAGCAGTTCTCCTTTTACCACCTTAGCCGAACAAGCGGAACATAAGGTAGCACCATAGGAGCCGGGCAAACCAACTATTGACCAAAGACATGATTCGGAGCTGATGCATATAATGCAATGTTCGGCACGCCGAAGTGTACTTCTAAAACTATTCAGACTTATTTTTTTGAAAATATGTATGGCCAGATAGAGCCCCTAGTATTGAAGTTGTACCAGAATGTATATGTGGCAGTCTTAGCACAAACGAGGAATGCAGATTATGAAACAAACCAAGACCGAACGAGGGTTGGTGAAAACCTATTTTCATTGTAATTTGTTTGATACGTCAAGACGTGCTATTACAGATAGTGCCAAGGCTATTTTACATGCCAAAATTTGTACACAAGGGAAAGTTGTATACGGGGCCTAAAAAAGATGGTCTTGAAGATATACCGCACATTTGTGTCGCTTTTCATCCTTGTGGAAAAGATTCCTTGAGAGGAACGGTCCATGGTCATTTATACGAAAACGGGCCCGGAAAGAGTCCCTGCATGACCATGAAGTAGCTAGGATTTAATGCACCTGTGGTATTTGAAAAAAAGGATCAAAGGAAAAAGGGTTAAGGTCACATAGGGTCGAGCCACACTATGGACCTATCCATATTGTGCCTTTGTCATTGCCCAGGGTATTTTGAGTGCGTAATTATGCACACGAGGTACATATGCCGCGGATGTGTGTGGCCATCAAAGGAGGCAAAACTGCTAGTCTAGCTCTGGAGTCACCGAGCTATCATCATGCAGAGTAGACCTGACGCGTTTAACAGTGTCCGAGGGCTTGATGGCCGATGAGGTGTCAGGCCTAGGGAGGCCGTTCTGCACTTCAGTCACGAGGGCCGCGGTGTGCTCCTTAGTTCGGAGGGAGTGCTCCGTGTTTCCATTGACTATGATAACGCCGAAGGGTCCGAGCATTTTGAGCTTTAACTAAGCATAATGAGGGACTGCGTTGAAGCGGGCGAATGCGGTTCGTCCGAGCAGGCATGATAACCACTGCGGAAGGGGACGATGTCGAAGATCAAGTCTTCGCTTCAGAAGTTATCCGGTGAACCGAAGACTACTTCCAATGTTATTGAGCCCGTGCAGCAGGCTTCTACACTGGGTATCACTCCTTTAAAAGTGGTGTTAGTAGGCTTGATTCTTGATGGGGTCAATGCCCATTTTACAGACGGTGTCTTGATAGATCAAGTTAAGACTGCTGCCACCGTCCACAAGGACTCGAGTGAGATGGTATCCGTCAATGATTGGATCGAGGACCAGAGCTACCAAACCTCCATGATGGATATTGGTCGGGCGGTCCCTGCGATCAAAGGTGATTGGACAAGCCGACCACGGGTAGAATTTAGGGGCGACAAGCTGTACGGCGTAGATGTCCCTTAGCGCACGCTTGCGCTCCCTCTTGGGGATATGCATGACGTAGATCATGTTCACTGTTTTCACCTCAGGGGGAAATTTCTTTTGCCCCCTATGTTTGGTAGGCGGGGCTCTTCATCGTCCTCGCTTGGCAGTCCTTTCCCCTTATGTTTGGTGTTTAACTTACCAGCCTGTTTAAAGACCCAACAATTTCTGTTGGAGTGGTTGGCAGGTGTCGGCGTTCTGGGAACGGGGGTCCCCAGACTTGCCTGCCTGCGGCCTGCGGCATGGCTCAAGTGGGGGGCCCAGCGCGGCCCATCTTCATCAGCTCAAGCTCAAGACCCTCGTGAGGGGCCAAGCCTCGCGGGGCGGACGATGGAAAGCTTCCTTGAAGGCAGCCTCATCAGGCAGGCTCGCGAGGAGGCGAAGAGATCAAGGCAGGGGTACCTCGCGAGGAGCCCGTGACGCAAGCCATGATGATCGAGACCAGGCGGGCACCAGGCGGGCGTCGGCCCGCGCAGTGTCCTTGTTTCCCCTTTGGTGCAAAGGGGGCAAGCAAAGGACAAGGCATCAGGCAAAGGTTACCATTCCGGTGCAACGAGACCAAGACCAGCAGAGCGGCAGGACGGAGGCCACCGTGGAGCCCAAGACGGCGTCATCACCAGTGCTTTTGGCAGCCGAAGACCACCTTTGGTCAGGATAACTTGTACTAGATGTTCCCCTTCAAAATGGCCAATTGTTGGTGCCCTTCCCACTCATTATTTGGGGAGAGGCCCAGGGCCTCTATAAATAGAGTTAGCCACCACAGAGTAGGGGACATCAAGGGAGAGAGACAGAGAGAGATCTGGTAGAACCCTAGCAGAGAGAGAGAGAGGCGACTGAACTCACCCAAGCAGTTCATCGCACCAGCTCAAGAACACCTCTCGCGAGGTTGTTCTTCCCTTGTACTATTCATCATCAGCCCCTGAGGCAATCCACCACACCACACACTAGAGTAGGGTATTACACCACAGCGGTGGCCCGAACCAGTATAAACCTCGTGTCCCTTGTGTTGTTCGTTGCTTCCAGCTTAGATCACGCGAGGAGATTGGACGTATATCGGTAGGGGAAAGATCTCCGCGCGCACCCCAGTGTTCGAACCTCAAGGGTCTGCCGGAACCCGAAATACGACATTTGGCACGCCAGGTAGGGGTCCGCCGGAATCTTTCTTCCAATGTTCGCGTGTGATCTTTCGTCGTGTCCATGGCTGATGCTTGTCGGGCTCGCGCCGAGCGCCGGGCTGCTCTCGCCACCAGCGTCGCCCAGACGGCGCCCGTCGGCGGATGCCCTCGTCGTTCCCCGTCGCCTGCCGCCAACGCCGCCACCGGCCCGGCGGGGAACGAGCAGCAGGCCTCGTCCCGGCATCCTTCGGTACGGCGGGAGGGCCGCACCGCCACACCATCGCTGACTCCAGCCGCTTCGTCGTCCCATGCCCGTCGCGCCCCCACGGACGCGCACGCTGCGCTGCTCCTAGCAAGAGAGCTCTTGCACTACCGCCCCATCGACGACCTCTACAAAGACTGGCTCGCCCGCATCACCAAGCTCGTCAGCGTCGCAGGGGGCTCCCCATTGCCGTCCTTCTCGCTGCCTCGCCCACCATTCCGCGTAGAAGGCGAGGATCAGGGGGTGCCTCCACCGCCTCCTCCCCAAGAAGGCGCCCTGACTCCAAGGCATGCAGCCCCAGGGCGAGACCCTCCGTGTCCGGCGCCTGCGCAGCAAGAAAGGAGCTGCCAAGAGATCCCTCGTCCCCAAGAAGGTGCTCGCGCGCTCCCAGCACCGGCGCGCCAAGATTGTGTCCCTGCACCTCCACGCCAAGACCCCGCGCTGCTCCAAGCGGCGGCGCGCGGTAATCCCCAGGAGCAAGCCCAGTACCAGCAAAAGAAACCGGTGGACACAGCAGGCTGTCGTGCCCTCACCCCCGAGCTACGCGGCGTCGCATGGCCAGGCAAGTTCAAGCCTGACCTGCCCCCTCGCTACGATGGCACGGCGGACCCCACGGAGTTCCTACAGCACTACGAGCTGTGCATCGAAGCCGCCAACAGAGACGAAAGGGTCATGGCGAACTGGTTTCCCATGGCGCTCAAGGACGGGGCCCGCACCTGGCTCCTGAACCTGGCTCCTGGCACAATCTCCTCCTGGGACGAGATGCGCACTCGCTTCATCGCCAACTTCCAGGGCACTCGCGACCGGCCCCCGGCCGTGAGCGATCTGCGCCGCATCAAGCAGCAGCAAGGGGAAACCCTGCAGAAATACATCCAGCTCTTCAACAACGCTCGCCTCAAGATCCCCAAGGTGACTGAAGAATCCATCATCTCGGCCTTCTCCGATGGCGTACACGACATCAAGATGAAGGAGGAACTAGCAATCCATGTAGACCTGTGCACATCCCTGGAGCTGTTCAACTTGGCGACCAAGTGCGCCAGGGCTGAGGAAGGGCGCCTTTCCCTCCTCGAACTCCCGGCTGCCGACCCAGAAGAGAAGAAGCCCAAGGCCTAGGACGTGAAGCACAAGGGGGCTGCCGTGCTTGCAGCGGAACCAGACACCAAGCAAGGCAGGGATCAGCCTAAGTCATCCAAGGGCAGCCGGTACTGCGTGTACCACGACCTCCACACCCACAACACCAACGAATGTCAAGAGCTCAGGACCGTGAGAGATGGACGTGTCAGCTGACGCCCCGAGCGCAACAACAGGGGATATGGCCGAGGAGGAGGAAGAGGTGGCGGACAATGGGAAGACCGTGGCCCTCGCCAAGGGTGGCGAGACCGACCTCGCGAGGATCACTGGCAGGACCAGCCTCGCGAGGGAGGCTGGAGAGGTCATCCTCGTGAGGATCGCCCGCACGGCAACGCAGGCCTTCCTACTCTGCCTCCACCGCCAAGGAGGAACGAAGACCAACATCAAGACGAGGGAGCTGGGGCTTCCAGGAGCCGCGCGCAATCGCTTGCATCTTGGGTGGCGCGCAGGCCCCAGCCTCAGAGCGCATCTTCAAGCAGTTTGCTCGTGAGGTGAACGCAGTCCTCCCCAAGCTTGAGGCCACGCGCCCTCTCAGGTGGTCTGCGTGCGCTATCATGTTCGGGTCAGCGGATCAGCTCAAGTGTGCGGCAACGGCCGGAGTCCTCCCGATGCTTTGCTCCCCAGTCATCAGCAACGTGCAGGTCACCAGGACCCTCATTGACGGCGGAGCAGGACTCAACGTCCTGTCCGTTGAGATGTTCGACAATCTCCAAGTGCCGTACGATCAGCTTCAGCCAACCAAGCCCTTCTCAGGAGTCACTGATGGTTCCACCGTTCTGATAGGGCAGGTTCGCCTTCCAGTCATCTTCGGGCAGCGCAACAACTACCGCACCAAGATCATTGACTTCGACGTCGCCCACATCCGTCTGCCATACAACACCATCCTCGGGTACCCAGCCCTGGCCAAGTTCATGGCATTGACTCACCATGGGTACAATGTCCTCAAGATGCCAGGAAGCGGCGGAGTCATCACCGTACCCTGTGAAGAAAGGGACGCAGTGTGTTCACTTGAGCGCGCGTTCCAAGCCGCAACAATCGAAGACCCAGACCACAGAAACGGAAGACTTCCCGAGGCGACCCTTAAGAAGAAGAAGGTTTCGCCTGGCCCAAGCCATAAGGAGGAAAGCGCCTCCGGAGGTGTTGGGTCAGGATCTGCGCCCAATCAGGGAGCGCCACCCTCACTCGCATAGGGAGGCGCGCCTGGCGCCCTCCTCAGGCAGGGCTCGGGGGCTCTTTCTTGGAGAGCCACCGACCTTGCCGAAGTCGCGTTGGAGGCGCTCGGGCACCACTTGGAGTGGTGCTTCCAGGCACGTTTCCCTCAGGAAGGTACAAGGCAAGGAAGACCAAACCCTCAGGAGTTCATTGCGAGAAACACCCAAGAGCTACAAGAGTCGAGAGTCATGCGCGACAGCCGCCGTCTGCCCACCGTAACCCCACATCCAGGCGAGGATGGTGGGCTGCGCGTCTGCATTGACGTGCCAGGGCTCTCTGAAGCGCCTCTGGCCTTCGTCCGCGGGGCGTTGCGAGGGTCCACCTCACAACTACGTTCGCATGCCTTTCGGCCTGCCGAACACGGTCACCGCTCATCAGCGCCTGCTGAGGAGCATTCTGGAGGCTCAGGAGGTCAGGCATGGTGCGGTCCTGGCGAAGATGGAGAAGGCCCTCGGAAACCCACCAGTGCCCCCGGAGCCTCCCGAGGCTCCTGGGCCTGGGGGCTCGTAAGGATCAACGTCTTCATCGCGCATCGCCCGCTTCTTCAGCATCACTTCAACTTCAACGACACCAGGTGACATCTTTCTAAGTTCCGTTTTTAGCTGGGAGCGCCCACAGGGCTGCATCATTCCCAGGTTGCGTGGGTCCGTCCCTGCGGCATGTATCCATTTTGCTTACTCTCTTTACTTACCTTGTTGGGGGCGCCCCTCGGGCTGCATCATCCCCGAGCTGCTCGGGCCTGGCCCTGCGGCATTTGCTTTTCCTGCGTCTACTTAAAATGAATTTCCTCCTGCGTGCTTAACATACCCGACCTAATCGCCTGCTCGATTGACGCCTACCTATGGAGCCGCTCGCTCTGGCACGGCATCTGCGCACGGGTCCATCCCTGCAACATCGATAAATCTGAGTGGTCGAGCTCTGGCCGCGGCAGCCCCGCAAGGTGCCACCTCACCAGGCCCTTAGTGCCCCAATCACTTCCCCGGAGCGAAAAAGGTTGGCTGGCAACCGTAACGACAGGTCCTGTTTCTCTTCATGATTGGTGTGCAGGACGTACTCCAGGAGCAACGCCAGGGACATCGCGAGCTGTCTCTCCCTCTCTCCGGCACGGACCGCTTGCACGTTAAAGGGGGGCGCCTGAGCATCGCGACTCATGGGCTCCTACTGGCTCTCCAGCCCTCACCCCCTGGCCATGACCCACGACATCGCGACCTGTCATACCAGCGGCGGCTGAGCTCGCTCGAGGGCCGGGACCTGGGGACGTAGAGCAATAAGGAAAGTGCGGGGGAGTGGGAAGAAGATCGCGAGGACCTAACCCAGCAGCGCCTCAGCTGCCACCGCCCGGGCCAGGCGCTTCATCGAGGAACTACACCAGACTCAAGAGATAAGTCACGCCCTTACAGGAGTTGACCCAACGCAGCGCAAAAACCCTCGCCCAGTGCGGCTCTGTCACGGAGATGTTGCCTTCCTTTCTCGCCCGCCCATGGCTGCTTGAGCGCCAAAGGGGACCTCCCGAGCATCGCAACTCGGGGGCTCTTACCAGACCTCGGGCCGCTCACCTCCTGGCCTTGACCACGGCATCGCAACCTGGCATACCAGCGACGGCTGAAGCCTGCCTGGGGACTGGGACCTGTCAGTGTAGAGCGCCAAGTCCTCGTGAGGATAGAAAGGGGGAGCCAAGCCGAGATAGGACAAGCACCTCGCATTGATTCATATTAAGGATATAATATTCATAAAAGACATGGCAGACTCCTTACATACCCCCGCGTGGTTCTTCTTCGATTCCTCGCAGGGAACAAGAGTACTAATCCTAAGGAGCGCTAATCGCCCGCACCGCCGCAAGGGATGCCATCATCAACAGTGAGATGCCCAACATCGACGCCAACCCCATCCAGATCAGTGGCGTCGGCGGCTGGATACGGCTGCCCCGCTCCGAGCACAGCGCGAGCTCGTGGGCTCGTAGCTGTCGTCGCTCGTCTCCGGAGTCGCTGGGAGCTCGGGGGAGCCATTGAATTCCCCAGCTCCTCCGCTGCTGCCTGAGGAGCTGCTGGAGGGCCGATGGGCAGGCCAGGTCCTCGCCAGTTCGTCGCCCCTGCCGCTCTCCCTGGGGCAGCATTCCAGCCGGCGCCTTTCAGCATCAAAGACCTTGAAGAACATCAGGGAGGCGCCATCATATTCAAGATGAATCACGAGGGCGCCTACCATCCGGCAGACCCGGGCGATTTCGCCCTAGCCCCGGGTCATGAAGACCTTGCCCGGAGCGACGACCGCGACCTCCGCTCCGGTCGCAAGGGTACTGCAGTCAGCGTGCTATAGCTAGAGCTCCAGAGCCCCGCTCGGCGGCATCTCGAAGGCGAAGGAAGGAGGAAGGCGAATCCAAGAGCTTGGAGGCATGGCAGCGTGGAGCACGAGCTCGCGAGAGGAGCGCTCGACATGGACTCCAGGAGGAACGACGCGCACCACCGTGACTCGCCGGTGTCGACAGCGGCATCGTCGATGTTGCTCGACGCCTTCTCCCCCAGGACCCACGACACGGGCGTGCAAGGGTAGCGGAAACCCAGGCGGCGGCCGCTCGTACCAGGGCCTCGGTGCCTCCTGCTGAGCACCCTCATCTCGGTGGCAAAGGACCAGCCGCTTCTTCGGCGGAAGTGGGTCAGGACCCTCTCGGGGGGGCCTTTCCCTTCTCTTCTGCAGAGAACCGGCGGATTGGTGCCATTGGCGTAAGGAGGAGCAAGAACAAGGAAGGGAGCAGCGGGAAGGGATGGATTGAAGGGGCTCGCACAGCCCCGTACTTATAGCCGGAGGAGGCCAACCGCCGAGCACCACGATCGTAGATAATCATGACCTGTTTCTCAGCATGCAGGGACTTGTCAAGTCATGCGGTTGCCGAGGCATCATGGGGAAGCGCACACGCCCACGTCCAATCAATCGCCACGCGGCGTCCAAGGCCGCAGGCTGTTAGGGCCCGCAGCACTTCGCACTTGCCCCTTCGCTTCCCTGCTAGGCCAAGCCCAGGCGCGCCTTGGGCCCAGGGGCTACTGTCGGCGTTCTGGGAATGGGGGTCCCTAGACTTGCCTGCCTGTGGCCTGCGGCGTGGCTCAAGTGGGGCCCCCAGCGCGGCCCATCTTCATCAGCTCAAGCTCAAGACACTCGCGAGGGGCCAAGCCTCGTGGGGTCGACGACGAAAAGCTTCCTCGGAGGCAGCCTCATCAGGCAGGCTCGCGAGGAGGCGGAGAGATCAAGGCAGGGGTACCTCACGAGGAGCCCGTGACGCAAGCCATGACGATCGAGACCAGGCAGGCGCCGGCCTGCGCAGTGTCCTTGTTTCCCCTTTGGTGCAAAGGGGGCAAGCACATGCCAAGGCATCGGGCAAAGGTTACCATTCCGGTGCAACGAGACCAAGACCAGCAGAGCGGTAGGACGGAGGTCACCATGGAGCCCAAGACGGCGTCATCACCAGTGCTTTTGGCAGCCGAAGACCACCTTTGGTCAGGATAACTTGTACTAGATGTTCCCCTTCAAAATAGCCAATTGTTGGTGCCCTTCCCGCTCATTATTTGGGGAGAGGCCCAGGGCCTCTATAAGTAGAGCTAGCCACCATAGAGTAGGGGGGCATCAAGGGAGAGAGACAGAGAGAGATCTAGTAGAACCCTAGCAGAGAGAGAGAGGCGACTGAACTCACCCAAGTAGTTCATCGCACCAGCTCAAGAACACCTCTCGCGAGGCTGTTCTTCCCTTGTACTATTCATCATCAGCCCCTGAGGCAATCCACCACACCACACATTGGAGTAGGGTATTACACCACAGCGGTGGCCCGAACCAGTATAAATCTCGTGTCCCTTGTGTTGTTCGTTGCTTCCAGCTTAGATCACGCGAGGAGATTGGACGTAGATCGGTAGGGGAAAGATCTCCGCGTGCACCCCAGTGTTCGAACCTCAAGGGTCTGCCGGAACCCGAAATCTGACAGCAGGCTTAATAGGGGTGCCATGAATCTGGCAAGGCCGATCGAGTATTTTGTCCAAATTGGATGGACCATCTTTATTTCCTTTGAATGGTTTCTTCGGCTGACCGGATTTAGCACCACTGAATCCGGCGTTGACCGTTGTGTCTTCGGTATCTTCATTGTTGCTTCGACGCTTGTTTGTGTTGCGGCCTGCCATTGCCATCTCTGGCTTCGGAGGTGTTGGGGTTGCTGGTACTGTTGCTTCTACGAGCTAACCAGCCGTCTTCTCCCACGCAAAAGTAGGTCATAAGTGTGGTAAGGGCTTCCATGGACTTTGGCTTTTCTTGGCCGAGGTGTCGGGCGAGCCATTTGTCACGGACGCTATGTTTGAAGGCCGCAAGGGCTTTGGCATCCGAACAGTCGACGATTTCGTTCTTTTTAATTAAGAACCTAGTCCAGAGTTTGCGGGTTGACTCTCCGGCTTGCTGGACTATATGACTAAGCTCATCGGCGTTCGGAGGCCGGACATAGGTGCCTTGGAAGTTGTCTCTAAAGGCATCCTCCAGATCTTCCCAGCTACCAATGGAGTTCTCTGGGAGGCTGTTTAACCAGTGTCGTGCTGGTCCTTTCAGCTTTAAGGGGAGGTACTTGATGGCGTGGAGATCGTTGCCGCGAGCCATGTGAATATGGAGAAGAAATTCTTTAATCCATACCGTGGGGTCAGTCGTTCCATCATATGCTTCAATGTTTATGGGTTTAAACCCTTCTAGGAACTGGTGCTGCATTACCTCATCGGTAAAGCATAAGGGGTGTGCGGCGCCTCTGTATCGGGCAACATCACGACGGAGTTCGGATGACATATGTATTCGGTTTTTGGCTCGGGTGAGGTTATGCCTATCGCGCCAGGCTTGATGCACTACTGGAATCCACTTCTTTGCCGTCTGTCACTTCTTTTTTGTCCGCTAGCTGACGACAAAGAGCTTCTCTGTCGTCAGTTTCTCCAAAGCAGACGACAAAGAAATAGCTGATGGCACAGGTTATTTTGCCATCAGCCAGTACTTTGCCATCAGCTCGCGGACGGCAAATAGTTCTTTGCCATCAGCTGGTCGACGGCAAAGAACTTTGTGGGCCCACAAACACAAGGCTATGGCTAGGTCGGCTCTTTGCCGTCAGCCATTTCTTTTCCGTCCGTTGGCTGACGGCAAACAATTCTTTGTCGTCCTCTAGGCTGACGACAAAGAGGGTAGGGGGCCCACCCGGGCACGGCGTTGAATCGCTAACCTCCCCCCGCCATGAATGCATGCACTCTCTCTCTCTCTCTCTTTCTCACCCACCAGCCCGCCGCCGCCGCCTCATCCCCTGTGCCCG